>NC_092114.1:25837429-26034929 GCF_045679555.1 Salvelinus alpinus
ATCCCCATTTCAATGATGGCATATAAATCAATTTCACAAGCAGATTATTCCACAAATTATTTTTTAAGCATTCGGGTGAGCCTCTTTCCACCTCCCATGTTTCTTCAATTGAATACATGTGCACAATAAATAATGGAGAAGGGACACCAACGACGACTAGAGAACACTACAAACAATGAATCAATTAAGTTCATTAACAGGGACATACTCGCGTCACGCATAGTTGAACGTGGTCTGCACTTCTACGCAGCTAAGACCCAATCACGCAATGGCAAGGTGGATCAGGAACATTTGTTATCCCTGGCTCCAATACCTCTCTGAAATCAGTAACAGAACAGCATCACAACAACCAGCCAACTTCTTGTTCAAGTATGTAACATCACATAATATTCAACTACATGGGAACAATTACAAAAACAGTGATGATACTCAAGTATAACTGATACGAATATATCCATGGCCTGAGAGAAGAGAAACATAAAGACATATACAGTACCAGTCAAAAGTTTGGACACACCTACTCATTCAAGGGTTTTCTTTATGTTTACTATTTTCTACATTGTAGAAAAATAGTGAAGACATCAAAACTATGAAATTAAACATGGAATCATGTAGTAACCTAAAAAGTGTTAAACAAATCAAAATATATTTACATTTCAGATTCTTCAAAGTAGCCACCCTTTGCCTTGATGACAGCTTTGTACACTCTTGGCATTCTCTCAACCAGCTTCATAAGGTAGTCACCTGGAATGCATTTCAATTAACAGGTGTGCCTTGTTAAAAGTTAATTTAATGTATTTGAGCCAATCAGTTGTGTTGTGACAAGGTATGGTTGGTATACAGATGATAGCCCTATTGAGTAAAATGCCAAGTCCATATTATGGCAAGAAGAGCTTAAATAACCAATGAGAAACAACAGTCCATCATTACTTTAAGACACGAAGGTCAGTCAAACTGGAAAATTTCAAGAAGTTTCTTCAAGTGCAGTCGCAAAAACCATCAAGCGCTATGATGAAACTGGCTCTCATGAGGACCGCCACAGGAAAGGAAGACCCATAGTTACCTCTGCTGCAGAGGATAAGTTCATTAGAGTTAACTGCACCTCAGATTGCAGCCCAAATAAATGCTTCACTGAGTTCAAATGACAGACACATCTCGATATCAACTGTTCAGAGGAGATATCAACTGTAAATCAGGCCTTTATGGTCGAATTGCTGCAAAGAAACCACTGCTTAAGGACACCAATAAGAAGAAGTGATTTGCTTGGGCCACGAAACACGCGCAATGGACATTAGACCAGTGGAAATCTGTCGTTTGGTCTGATGAGTCCAAATTTGAGATTGTTGGTTCCAACCGCTGTGTCTTTATGAGACGCAGAGTAGGTGAACAGATGATCTCCGCATGTGTGGTTCTCACCGTGAAGCATGCAGGAGGATGGTGTGGAGGTGCTTTGCTGATGACACGTATATTTGATTTGTTGAACACTTTTTTTGGTTACTACAGTACATGATTCCATATGTGTTATTTCATAGTTGTGATGTCTTCACTATTATTCTACAATGTAGAAAATAGTAAAAATAAAGAAAAACCCTTGAATGAGTGGGTGTGTCCAAATTTTTGACTGGTACTGTGAATCTCATATAATTTAGGAGGAAAAAGAATCTGCATGCATGTTACTGGCACCCCAGTCAGTTGATAATGTGTTTACTGCTTGGTAAGAGTTTTCACTGATGCTACTGTCATCGTTTTCCTAAGGCATGGCACTTTTCATTCCTGTAATGGACGGAGTGCTCATTCAGATGCTTTTACTCCTAAATGGAACAGTGTCATTACTATCTGAAGGCTTAGAGAGCCACTGGGAATGAGGTAGGCTATGCTGGCCTGGGTTAAAAGCTGCTTTCTCCCTTAATAGAGGATTCCAACAAGAGGCAGACAAAATCCCTCCGGACCAAGATCACTTGCAGGATATTGATGTTTGGAGCGTAATCTCTTTATCTGTGAGAGACGCAACACTCTAATATCCGAACATTGTATTTACCAGCTCTGGATGGTAGCTATTGTGTATGAGTAAACAGAAATGACAGTATGTCAAACATATTCCCTTAACAAACTCTGTATATGGAGGAAGAAATGAAAAAGGAAGAAATATGATGTATATTCTCTCTCTTTTAATCATCCACGTCTTAAAACTGTTTGGGAACTTTTTATGACAGTTCTACAGCACATGGAAGCTCTGTTGACAGTACATCAATAATGTAGTTACCCTGATCTCTAACCCTGACCTCCAACTTCTGACATTGGCTATGTTAGATTAACTTATTTTTATTGTTATATAGTTATATTATTATTATAAACGTAAGACTTCTATACTAATGATTGATAGAAGTACAGGGTCACCTGTCATGATCATGATGACCTCTGTAGTAACCATGGTAACTCCCATTGCCTGGACACGAAGGACAACATCATCAGATTTCCCCATACTGGTCAGAGAAGAGAGCTAGGTACCATCTCAAATTTGAGAGACAGAATGGGGCTGGTGTGAGGAAACAGAGAGAGAGAAAGAGAGAAAGAGAGCAGTGCTCACTGCCGCAGGATATACGCTACAGAGAAGTGGAGGGAAATGTCAGGCTATTTTGGTTCCCCTGAAAAAAGGGAAAATGCAAAACAGACAGCCTCATAGGAAACCCAGTGGATACCATGTTTCACATTATTTAATGAATAACCTTATAGTCGTTACAACAACACAATCACAGAGAAAGAGAGAACAAACTAGCTTTCATTATAGCTGTAAATATGTTTGAGCGTGGCAAAACTACTGTTGAATTTTCCCTACTGTTGAGTTAATGAGCCACTGGAACTGTCCTGGAGCTAAGCGGAAGAGGGAGGGAATAAATACCCTTCTAAAATAAATTCATAAAAGATGGCTTGTTTTTGGAGAAATCTTCTAAAGTATTCCTCAAAGATGGCTTCTTCTTCGTGGAGACCGGGGGAATGCATCAGAGGACGGTAGCAGTGAGACGCGCCCCCGTGTGGAGAACAGAACAGACATGTACAGAGATGCACTTGTTCAGTGAAGGATTCATGCCTTCGATTTATGTTCTCTCTCTCTCCCTTTCCCTCTACCTCTCTCTCCCTCCCTCCATTTCTCTCTCTCACTCTCTCTCTCTCTCTCTTTGTCTGTGACAGTCACAGAGTCCTGATCTCACCTCTTTGTGCCCTCTCTCAATTCAATTTCAATTTAAGGGGCTTCATTGCCATGGGAAACATATGTTTACATTGCCAAAGCAAGTGAAATAGATAATAAACAAAAGCGAAATAAACAATAAAAAATTAACAGTAAACATTACACTCACAAACGTTCCAGAAGAATAAAGACATGTCAAATGTCATATTATGTCTATATACAGTGTTGTAATGATGTGCAAATAGTTAAAGTACAAAAGGGGGAAAAAATTAACATAGGTAGTATTTACAATGGTGTTTGTTCTTTGTTTCTTGTGGCAACAGGTCACACATCTTGCTGCTGTGATGGCACACTGTGGTATTTCACCCAATAGATATGGGAGTTTATCAAAATTGGATTTGTTCTCAAATTCTTTGTGGGTCTGTGTAATCTGAGGGAAATATGTGTCTCTAATATGGTCATACATTTGGCAGGAGATTAGGAATTGCAGCTCAGTTTCCACCTCATTTTGTGGGCAGTGTGCACATAGCCTGTCTTCTCTTGAGAGCCAGGTCTGCTTTCAGTGGCCTTTCTGAATAGCAAGGCGTTGCTCACTGAGTCTGTACATAGTCAAAGCTTTCCTTCATTTTGGGTCAGTCACAGTGGTCTCTCTCTCTCTCTCTCTCTCTCGCTCTCTCTCTCTCGCTCTCTCTCTCTCTCTCGCTCTCTCTCTCTCTCGCTCTCTCTCTTGCTCTCTCTCTCATAGAAATCTGAATCAAATCAAATCGAATCAAATCAAATCAAATTTATATAGCCCTTCTTACATCAGCTGATATCTCAAAGTGCTGTACAGAAACCCAGCCTAAAACCCCAAACAGCAAGCAATGCAGGTGTAGAAGCACGGTGGCTAGGAAAAACACCTAGGAAGAAACCTAGAGAGGAACCAGGCTATGAGGGGTGGCCAGTCCTCTTCTGGCTGTGCCAGGTGGAGATTATAACAGAACATGGCCAAGATGTTCAAATGTTCATAAATGACCAGCATGGTCAAATAATAATAATCACAGTAGGGGGTGCAACAAGTCAGAACCTCAGGAGTAAATGTCAGATCATTGAGAGTATCTCTACCGCTCCTGCTGTCTCTAGAGAGTTGAAAACAGCAGGTCTGGGACAGGTAGCACGTCCGGTGAACAGGTCAGGGTTCCATAGCCGCAGGCAGAACAGTTGAAACTGGAGCAGCAGCACGGCCAGGTGGACTGGGGACAGCAAGGAGTCATCATGCCAGGTAGTCCTGAGGCATGGTCCTAGGGCTCAGGTCCTCCGAGAGAGAGAAAGAAAGAGAGAAAGAGAGAATTAGAGAGAGCATACTTAAATTCACACAGGACACCGGATAAGACAGGAGAAGTACTCCAGATATAACAGACTGACCCTAGCCCCCCGACACATAAACAACTGCAGCATAAATACTAGAGGCTGAGACAGGAGGGGTCAGGAGACACTGTGGCCCCATCCGATGATACCCCCGGACGGGGCCAAACAGGCAGGATATAACCCCACCACTTTGCCAAAGCACAGCCCCCACACCACTAGAGGGATATCTTCAACCACCAACTTACCATCCTGAGACAAGGCCGAGTATAGCCCACAAAGATCTCCGCCACGGCACAACCCAAGGGGGGGCGCCAACCCAAACAGGAAGATCCTGTCAGCGATTCAACCCACTCAAGTGACGCACCCCTCCAAGGGACGGCATGGAAGAGCACCAGTAAGCCAGTGACTCAGCCCCTGTAATAGGGTTAGAGGCAGAGAATCCCAGCCGTTGCCAGTGTGAGAGAGCAGAGGAGAGTCAGGCAGTGATTTGCTCTACATCTCCACTCCACTGTGCTGAAGGCCCTGTGAATCCGCATATCGCCACCTAGTGGCTGAGACAATGGCTGCAGGGTGTGCTGCAGTCAATGGGTTCCTCACAGAGGGAGGTAGAGGGAGAAAGGGGTCCACGATGCAGCTGTCTATCTATAGAACATTTGATGTATTTCAAAGTTTTATCAGCTGGAGGCTGTGAGTAATCATCAGGAAAGAAATCTGTCATTTGTACTATATGGAGAATCCTGTGACACTCTTTGATTCTCTGCAGAAGGTTGGATCAAATTGATTTGATGCTGAAATATTCGTTGCATAATTCATTTTTTTATTTAAAAAAAAAGCAGACGTCTGCTGGTAATTACTGTGCAGGTTCCTTAGAATGATCACAGACACACACATAAACACTTACATTTTACATTTAACATTTAAGTCATTTAGCAGACGCTCTTATCCAGAGCGACTTACAAATTGGAAAGTTCATACATATTCATCCTGGTCCCCCCGTGGGGAATGAACCCACAACCCTGGCGTTGCAAGCGCCATGCTCTACCAACTGAGCCACACGGGACCTAGGAAGTTTGTCCTAAATGCATGGAAAATCATATTGTGAAATCCCTTTCTCAGAGCCAAGGGTGTCTAGACCAAAACGTTGATGTGATGGCTGCCGTTATTTGTGAATCAATGGCTCTCCTTCATGAAGCAGACATACAAATGGAGCGGCTGTTCTAGTCAGCCAGAATGAGGAGGCATTAAGGCGACATGGGGGTGTTAGTCGACACACTCCACTGTACATTTGTCCACAAATGTAAAGTATACGGCCAGAAACCTTCTTTGACCCTGACCTAAACCTCAGACTGCATGTAAAAAAGGTTGCCCACTCCTGTTTTGATCATCTAAGATGTTTAGCTAAAGTCAAGTCTTTTATCTCCGTCACTGATCTGGCTTTTATTTCTTCACACATACACTGCAGATGACTGCAACTCTTTGTATACATGTCTCAGTCAGAAATCACTCCATCGTCTACAGTTAGTTCAAGACTTTGCAGCTCGGCTTTTAACAGGCACCAGAAATCATATCACACCCAATTTAGCTTCTCTACACTGGGTACCAGTCACTTTTAGAATAGATTTTAAAGTTATGAATCACTTTTAAGGCTAGGCTTGGTTTAGCCCCATCCTACATCTCAGCTCTTTTATCTCCCTACGAGCCTGTGATCCTCTAGCAGGGCAATGTCGACCATTCCAAAGTCTAGGTTGAAATATAAAGGTGACCAGGCATTTGCCAATAGGGCCCCTAGATTTTGGAATAGCCTGCCAGACGAGATCAGGCTTGCAGATTAAGTGCATTTCTTTTATCAAGATGCTTTTAAAGTGGTACTGCAAAATCCTCTTTGTGAAATTCATCTGCAGGTTATTGATCTGCAATGGAGTATGGGGGATCCAAAACGGGTTGAATATGGATGAAAAGAAAAACATTGGGATTTTTTTTATTTATCAGAACATCTTTCACCTAGTTCCCTGGATATGGTGCTAGACCGTGGTGGACTGAGACCACGTCATTAAGATCTCTTCGTAGAGTAACAAATACTTGTCTGCATTACAATTCCATTCAAACATGTTGAAATAAAGTTTAGCTAGATCATATAATGTCAAATCAGTACTTTTATATGCTGGACCCGAGACAAAAACAATAGGTAAGAACTGAATCTAATCACATAGGAAAGGTAATACTACTTTTCCCTCTCCAGAGAAAGACTGAGTACGTAGAATGAGATGGATACATGAATCACACATCTATTGACTTTCTATTCCAAAAAAAGAAATATATATACAGTTGAAGTCGGAAGTTTACAGACACTTAGGTTGGAGTCAATTAAACCCGTTTTTCAACCACTCCACAAATTTCTTGTTAACAAACTATAGTTTTGGCAAGTCGGTTAGGACATCTACTTTGTGCATGACACAAGTCATTTTTTCCAACAATTGTCTACAGACAGATTATTTCACTGTATCACAATTCCAGTGGGTCAGAAGTTTACATACCCTAAGTTGACTGTTCCTTTAAAAAGCAAGTCTGGTTCATCATTGGGAGCAATTTCCAAATGCCTGAAGGTACCACATTCATCTGTACAAACAATTGTATGCAAGTATAAACACCATGGGACCACGCAGCCGTCATACCGCTCAGAAAGGTCTCCTAGAGATGAACATACTTTGGTGTGAAAAGTGCAAATCAATCCCAGAACAACAGCAAAGGACCTTGTGAAGATGCTGGAGGAAACAGGTACAAAAGTATCCACAGTAAAACGAGTCCTATATCGGCATAACCTGAAAGGCCGCTCAGCAAGGAAGAAGCCACTGCTCCAAAACCACCATAAAAAAGCCAGACAACGGTTTGCAACTGCACATGGGGACAAAGATCGTACTTTTTGGAGAAATGTCCTCTGTTCTGATGAAATAAAAATATATCTATTTGGCCATAATGACCATCTTTATGTTTGGAGGAAAAAGGGGGAGGCTTGCAAGCCAAAGAATACCATCCCAACCGCGAAGCACGGTGGTGGCAGCATCATGGTGGCAAAATGCACAGTGGTAACCTCAGACTGACAGTACTGCTGTAACCTCAGACAGACAGTACTTCTGTAAACTTAGACAGACAGTACTGCTGTAACCTCAGACTGACAGTACTGCTGTAACCTCAGACAGACAGTACTGCTGTAACCTCAGACAGTACTGCTGTAACCTCAGACAGACAGTACTTCTGTAACCTCAGACTGACAGTACTGCTGGAAGCTCAGACAGACAGTACTTCTGTAACCTCAGACTAACAGTACTTCTGTAACCTCAGACTGACAGTACTGCTGCAAACTCAGATAGACAGTACTGCTGTAAACTCAGACTGACAGTACTGCTGTAACCTCAGACTGACAGTACTGCTGTAACCTCCGAAGGGACAGTACTGATGTAACCTCCGAAGGGACAGTACTGCTGTAACCTCAGACTGACAGTACTGCTGGAACCTCAGACAGTACTGCTGTAACCTCAGACAGACAGTACTTCTGTAACCTCAGACTGACAGTACCGCTGTAAACTCAGACAGACAGTACTGCTGTAACCTCAGACTGACAGTACTGCTGTAAACTCAGACTGACAGTACTGCTGTAACCTCAGACTGACAGTACTGCTGTAACCTCAGACAGACAGTACTGCTGTAACCTCAGACAGACAGTACTGCTGTAAACTCAGACAGACAGTACTGCTGTAACCTCAGACAGACAGTACTGCTGTAAACTCAGACAGACAGTACTGCTGTAACCTCAGACAGACAGTACTGCTGTAACCTCAGACTGACAGTACTGCTGCAAACTCAGATAGACAGTACTGCTGTAACCTCAGACAGACAGTACTGCTGTAACCTCAGACTAACAGTACTTCTGTAACCTCAGACAGACAGTACTGCTGTAACCTCAGACAGACAGTACTGCTGTAACCTCAGACTAACAGTACTTCTGTAACCTCAGACAGACAGTACTGCTGTAACCTCAGACTAACAGTACTTCTGTAACCTCAGACAGACAGTACTGCTGTAACCTCAGACTAACAGTACTTCTGTAACCTCAGACAGACAGTACTGCTGTAACCTCAGACTAACAGTACTTCTGTAACCTCAGACAGACAGTACTGCTGTAACCTCAGACTAACAGTACTTCTGTAACCTCAGACAGACAGTACTGCTGTAACCTCAGACAGTACTGCTGTAACCTCAGACAGACAGTACTGCTGTAACCTCAGACTAACAGTACTTCTGTAACCTCAGACAGACAGTACTGCTGTAACCTCAGACAGTACTGCTGTAACCTCAGACAGACAGTACTGCTGTAAACTCAGACAGACAGTACTGCTGTAACCTCAGACAGACAGTACTGCTGTAAACTCAGACAGACAGTACTGCTGTAACCTCAGACAGACAGTACTGCTGTAAACTCAGACAGACAGTACTGCTGTAACCTCAGACAGACAGTACTGCTGTAAACTCAGACAGACAGTACTGCTGTAAACTCAGATAGACAGTACTGCTGTAAACTCAGACAGACAGTACTGCGGTAACCTCAGACTAACAGTACTTCTGTAACCTCAGACTGACAGTACTGCTGTAAACTCAGACAGACAGTACTGCTGTAACCTCAGACAGACAGTACTGCTGTAACCTCAGACTAACAGTACTTCTGTAACCTCAGACAGACAGTACTGCTGTAAACTCAGACAGACAGTACTGCTGTAACCTCAGACAGACAGTACTTCTGTAACCTCAGACTAACAGTACTTCTTTAACCTCAGACAGACAGTACTGCTGTAAACTCAGACAGACAGTACTGCTGTAACCTCAGACAGACAGTACTGCTGTAACCTCAGACTAACAGTACTTCTTTAACCTCAGACAGACAGTACTGCTGTAACCTCAGACTAACAGTACTTCTGTAACCTCAGACTGACAGTACTGCTGTAACCTCAGACAGACAGTACTGCTGTAACCTCAGACTAACAGTACTTCTGTAACCTCAGACAGACAGTACTGCTGTAACCTCCGAAGGGACAGTACTGCTGTAACCTCAGACAGACAGTACTGCTGTAAACTCAGACAGACAGTACTGCTGTAACCTCAGACTAACAGTACTTCTGTAACCTCAGACAGACAGTACTGATGTAACCTCAGACAGACAGTACTGCTGTAACCTCAGACAGACAGTACTGCTGTAACCTCCGAAGGGACAGTACTGCTGTAACCTCAGACAGACAGTACTTCTGTAACCTCAGACAGACAGTACTGCTGTAACCTCAGACTAACAGTACTTCTGTAACCTCAGACAGACAGTACTGCTGTAACCTCCGAAGGGACAGTACTGCTGTAACCTCAGACAGACAGTACTGCTGTAAACTCAGACAGACAGTACTGCTGTAACCTCAGACAGACAGTACTGCTGTAACCTCCGAAGGGACAGTACTGCTGTAACCTCAGACAGACAGTACTGCTGTAACCTCAGACAGACAGTACTGCTGTAACCTCCGAAGGGACAGTACTGCTGTAACCTCAGACAGACAGTACTGCTGTAACCTCAGACTAACAGTACTTCTGTAACCTCAGACAGACAGTACTGCTGTAACCTCCGAAGGGACAGTACTGCTGTAACCTCAGACAGACAGTACTGCTGTAACCTCAGACAGACAGTACTGCTGTAACCTCCGAAGGGACAGTACTGCTGTAACCTCAGACAGACAGTACTGCTGTAAACTCAGACAGACAGTACTGCGGTAACCTCAGACTGACAGTACTGCTGTAACCTCAGACAGACAGTACTGCTGTAACCTCAGACAGACAGTACTGCTGTAACCTCAGACAGACAGTACTGCTGTAACCTCAGACTGACAGTACTGCTGTAACCTCAGACTGACAGTACTGCTGTAACCTCAGACATAGTTGGTCAATCAAAGATGCTATCTGTAATATGAGAGGGTTGTCTCATTGGAGGTACCATACTGCAAGCCGGAGCCGGATTAGTTCCAAGCCCATGTGCTGGATCCATTAGCAGCCTGCAGCATTGCAGCCTGCAGCCCGCCACTCACACATGGGATGAGTAATATATTCCTTAACAACGCCAGGCCTCTACATACATACTGTATTCTGTATTTCCTGGCAGTGACACTCGATTGCTAGTATAATAAACATATTATTCCACCCTGGGCCCAGCGCAGACAACTGTACTATTATTTACAATATATTTTTTTCTCCTTCCCTAAAGGCCGCTGGTTTTGATTCATCAGGGAGCCAGCTGTATATAAAACATATATGTTACAGGTTTGTCCGCGCTATGTATTGAGTATTAATAAAATCATCACCCTGGCTTAGTGCCTTTGTCGTATAACCAGAAACAAAGACCTATGCAGCCGGCCGCTGCTGTGGGAGACAGAGTAGAGAGGGAGAGAAAAGAGAGCGAGAGAGAGGAGAGAAGGAGAGAGGAGAGAGGGAGAGGAGTGAGAGCGGGAGAAAGAGAGGAGAGAGAGAGAGGAGAGAGAGGGAGGGGAGAGAGGGAGAAAGGAGAGAGGGAGAGAAGAGAGACAGTATAGCTACAAACACCACTGTAAATACAACCTCTTCACTGTTGACGTTGAGACTGGTGTTTTGTGGGTACTATTTAATGAAGCTGCCAGTTGAGGACTTATGAGGCGTATGTTTCTCAAACTAGACACTCTAATGTACTTGTCCTCTTGCTCAGTTGTGCACCGGGGAATCCCACTATTCTTTCTATTCTGGTTAGAGCCAGTTTGCTCTGTTCTGTGAAGGGAGTAGTACACAGCGTTGTACGAGATCTTCAGTTTCTTGGCAATTTCTCGCATGGAATAGCCTTCATTTCTCAGAACAAGAATAGCCTGACAAGTTTCAGAAGAAAGTTATTTGTTTCTGGCCATTCTGAGCCTGAAATCAAAACCACAAATGCTGATGCTCCAGAGACTCAACTACTCTAAAGAAGACCAGTTGTATTGCTTCTTTAATCAGGACAACAGTTTTCAGCTGTGCTAACATAATTACAAAAGGGTTTTCTGATGATCAATTAGCCTTTTAAAATGATAAACTTGGATTAGCTAACACAACGTGCCATTGGAACACAGGAATGATGGTTGCTGATAATGTGCCACTGCACGCCTACGTAGACATTCCATAAAAAATCAGCCGTTTCCAGCTACAATAGTCATTTACAACATCAACAATGTCTACACTGTATTTCTCATACATTTTATGTTATTTTATTGGACAGAAAATGTGCTTTTCTTTTAAAAACAAGGACATTTCTAAGTGACCCCAAACTTTTGAAAGGTAGTGTATATTTATCTCTTTATTTATTTTCCCTTTCGTACTTAAACTATTTGCACTCTGTACATAGCCAATTAAATTAACATTTGACATTTGACATTTCATGTTTAACGTTAATTTCTGATTGTTTATAACATTTTTGTTTATTGTCTTTTTTACTTGCTTTGGCAATGTAAACATATGTTTCCCATGGCGAGAGAGAGAGAGAGAGAGAGAGAGAGAGAGAGAGAGAGAGAGAGAGAGAGAGAGAGAGAGAGAGAGAGAGAGAGAGAGAGAGAGAGAAGCCGTGTTGGAATTGAAACACATTTTGAAAGCCTTGTGGGAATACAAACTTCGTATAGAATCTTCCCTAGCAAATATCAATATGAGCATCCCAAGGCAACAGTATGCCATGCAACACATTATGTCATTTTTCAAGACGATCTTGTATGCTAGCCTACTCAATATGGATGACCTTGTATTATTGCAAATCAATTAACTATTTGATCAAGAATACATGGTGTGTGCACAAGTCGATATGTAACCAACCATGAATAAAAGCAACCACAACAAAAAAAAAGACAACCGTAAAGAGAACGTTAAGTAGAACACAATACCATTATTATCTTATTTGCTTTTGGAAGACCTGGACATCACTGTTGTTTCATGTATTTTGTGTTTTGTGTTTATGTTGTATGTTTGTTTTGTTATTTATTGAAAATATTGAAATAAATGTTTGTAATAAAGTAAGCAACCACATTTTTTAGCATGGACAAAGAAGTTCACTTTCCTTTACATAACACAACAGTGAAAGTGTCTTCCAACACTCACCTCTCTGTGCTCTCTCTCTCTCTGTCTCTCTGTCTCTCTGTCTCTCGCTCCCTCTCCCACCCTTTCCCTGTTCCTCACTCTCTCTCTCTCTATCCCTTTCTCTCTCTCCCTCACTCTTTGTTTTGACATACAGCAAGCCACTGGGCGACACGACACACAGCAAACCACGGAGCCTAGGGGCCAGCCGGATGTACCGCACCACCTACAGACAGATAGAAAATGCACCGTCTGCCACTGTAAATAAATAAGTCCCTACAGTCACTTCCCACACGGCCTAACAACCTCCCCTGTCCTTCCCTGTCCTCCCTCCACCTCCCCCCTCTCCCAGCCCCCAGCAATAATCATCCTCAACCCCTCTATCAGAGAGAGCCAGGCACACTAGGCCCCAAACCACCCCACCACCAGGCCTGGCCAGGACCATCAGTATAAGTGATAAACAACAGAGTGATCATGTCTTTCTCTCCCAGTGCGATAAAAAGAGATCACAGGTTCATGTTGAGATCATTGGGGTGACAGTCTGGGGTGGGGGTGACAGTCAGGGGTGAGGGTAGAGGAGACAGTCATGGGAGGGGGTATGAGTGACAGTCAGAGGCAAGGGTGGAGATAGGAGTGACAATCAGGGGCAAGGGGTGGGGGTAGGAGTGACAGTCAGGGGTGGGGTTGGGTGTAGGAGTAACAATCAGGGGCAGGGGTGGGGGTGACAGTCAGGGGTGGGAGGTGACAGTCAGGAGCGGAGGTGGGATGGGGGTGACAGTCAGGGGCAGGGGTGGGGGTGACAGTCAGGGGTGGGGTTGACAATCAGGGGTGGGGGTGACAGTCAGGTGTGGGTGTGATAGTCAGAGGTGGGGGTAACAGTCAGAGGTGGGGGTGACAGTCAGGTGTGGGTGTGATAGTCAGAGGTGGGGGTAACAGTCAGAGGTGGGGGTGACAGTCAGGGGTGGGGGTGACAGTCAGGGGTGGGGTTGACAGTCAGAGGTGGGGGTGACAGTCAGGGGTGGGGGTGACAGTCAGGGGTGGGGTTGACAGTCAGGTGTGGGTGTGATAGTCCGAGGTGGGGGTAACAGTCAGAGGTGGGGGTGACAGTCAGGGGTGGGGGTGACAGTCAGGGGTGGGGTTGACAGTCAGGTGTGGGTGTGATAGTCAGAGGTGGGGGTAACAGTCAGAGGTGGGGGTGACAGTCAGGTGTGGGTGTGATAGTCAGAGGTGGGGGTAACAGTCAGAGGTGGGGGTGACAGTCAGAGGTGGGGGTAACAGTCAGAGGTGGGGGTAACAGTCAGAGGTGGGGGTGACAGTCAGAGGTGAGGGTGGGGACAGTTCTAGTAATAATATCACATCACACCGAATAATAATGAAGTGCCCTTAGCAAACTAAATAAACCCTGTCTGTTGCCTTATTGGAATGGTACAATGAAATTTGTCTCACTTGAATATCGAATGACAACGTCTACATGTCCGATTTGCACATATTGATTAGCACTATACCTAGGACAATATAATCTTAAAAGAGGGCTATAAAATATACACTGTGCTACAACACTGTGCTGGGGCTGGGACGGGGTCCATCGTGTAGGTGCTTTGGGCAATAAATAACCCTCTGGGCTGGATGCGAGGAGCCCGTTAGCCCCAGTATTTATAGTTATGGGGGAGCTAGGTGAAAGTAACCCCAATGTTAACCTGCACACTTTATTATGAAGTTTATTGGGCTTGCCTCTGGCCGTGGAAATTGCATATCTATATACTTCATCACAACGAGGCAAAGGCAGGCTCCTTCGAAAAAACAGCACACTATTTACTCTAGTCAATTTATTTTACGGGGTAAGCTATGTTGCTTGATTCGCTTGTTCCCTGTTTGTTTGTACAGCAGCCAATTATTTCCCTAAGGCCTTTTGTTTTAATAATGGCCCTTTGTTTGAGGACCAGGTTTAGATTTAAATCCTGGAGTGAAACAATACATACAATTCAAACCGGATTAGACAGTTGTTTCGAGGGGGAGGAGGGGGATCCATAAAACAACTGTTGTAGGATATTTCACAGTGAACCAGAGTTGAGGACACAGAAGAGGGCGAGGATAGGAAAGTACAGGAAAGGGTGGAGAGGACAGAGCAGCAGCCCTGGGTCAAGGATCAGTTTCTGGGTTAACGAGGTCCATTTAATCCCCCGGTCACCTTGGTCGGTCAGTCTGTCCTGGAGAGGTGGCACTTCAGTACTACACAGGGAGGGAGAGTCTGTCTTCGGTCAGTGTATATTTTATGCAGGTGTTATTTATATTGAACAGCTTGATGGTTTTTAATTGACTTTGAATCTATATCTTACATTTTCTGAGTGTATTTCATATCATTTATGATAAAGGTTCTGAAGTATAATTTACCCTCAAATAATTCTGATTCTAATTCTAATTCTGATTCAATTTCGTTTTGACAGAAATATACAATAACGTTTATTTTTTAAATTGTGTTTCTTCAACAAAATGCTAAAAAAAAATTACATAGTATTATTACTTAAAAAATGCATTTTACAATCTTTCAAAAATAGTTTCAGAAGTGTTGTAACAGAAGTACTTTCCTGATCATCTTATTCAATTCAATAAGTCAGTTTCGTCAATTCCAATTTTATCGTGTGATTAGTATATGTATTCATTCTCACATATACTGCTCTTAATTACAGCCATGAAATATGAAATAGCCTATATTTAAAATTGAAAGTCACAACAATGTTCATTTATCGGACAACTAAATGAATAATACTTTTTCAAAGAACTCATAAACTCCCATAAGTAAATTATTAAAATATATTCCAGATTCATATACAAAATGAAGAAAATCTAAAAATAACAATGATTTTGTATATAGTCAAGGCAAGGAGCAGTGCATCCCAGTACGTCAGAGCACATTCAGATACATTAGAATTTCCCCCCAGTTTCCCCCTCATTTGTTGTGGTTGTTTTGTCAGAACTGTTTATAAAGAAAATAAAGTGCACTTGTTTTGACATATGGGTTTCTCAGCTTTGTTTTTGTTGCTAATGAGAACCATGTTTTCTGGTAGTGCAGAGCTGACTGAAATGGAGAGAGGAGAGGAGAGGAGAGTAGAGGAGGAGAGGAGAAGAGGAGAGAAGAGGGAAGAAGAGAATAGAAGTGAAGAGGAGAGGAGAGGAGAGAAGAGGAGAGGAGAGGAGGGAAGAGACTGTGTAGGGTATATAATAATTATCTTGAGATGAAACAGGAGGAAATTACTTGAGGCGTTTACATGCCGTTATCCTTCACTAAACCTGGAAGCTATGGCTTCCATTCTTAAATGTTTCTAAACCGCCTTTCATTGTAATGAAAATTCAGAAAGGGACAAAGAATCAACTTGGGCTGATTGGGGCTGATGTAACACCATTATGCAGTGATTCATTACAGAGGGAGGGTGGGAGCATACTGGTGCTCTACAGTCCTACTAATGGCCCTATAGCCTGCATGTGGTGTGAGTGACCCGCTCCCGCTCTGATCTCTCGTCTATCTCTTTGACTTCCCCCCCTTTCCTGCTCCAGGTGTGCAGCTTGTAAAGCAGGGCGGTCGGCGGACAAAGGCCCTGCTGTGAGCTGTAGGCTGCCGCGGCTGGCACATGTTTGGCAGGATTCATATTTTCCAGCCAGTGTTAGACAGTACAGTTTCTCTTTCTTTTTTAGCTGAGTTGGAACAAAAACCTCGCTGCCGAGGACAGCCGAGGGAAATTGGGTAATTTGACCCGACATGACCCGATCTTGTAAAAGTTTGACCTGGCCATCCAACGGAAGCTTTGTGCTGCCTACTCGGGTCAAGGCAGGCACTAATCACTACAATGACAGCCAATACCAGACAGACAGAAAGAAAGGGGGGAGGAGGGAGAAGGCAGGGAGACAGGGATGGAGGGCTTGGAGAGAGAGAGAGAGAGAGAGAGAGAGAGAGAGAGAGAGAGAGAGAGAGAGAGAGAGAGAGAGAGAGAGAGAGAGAGAGAGAGAGAGAGAGAGAGAGAGAGAGAGAGAGAGAGAGAGAGAGATGGGGGACATTATTTGAATTCATTGTTTAGTATTTGCTTTACTGTGTCTCATATGAAGCATGCCCCAGTGAATATTAAACAACAGTTGAATCTGAAATTGCATTACAACTTCTTATTTCCCTCTCCACAATATCTCCACAATATCTCCACAATATTGCTGATGGAATTTTCCCAAATGGTCAAATGGCCCTGCTAAAGTAATGTCTTTGAACTCGTAAGCCCGTCATATGTTTTTTCATCTTCCCTGTCCACTAAAAAGCAGATAAATCATCCCTGTGAAGCAAGGCTGGAGTGCCTGAGAAAGGGCACGCAATCACCCGGAATAAAAGAGCCAGTAGCCAGAAGAGCAGACATCAGCAGTAGAGGCTCTTGACAATAGGCCCTGCCTCCGCCACAAGCTGTGCATTAGCATGGCCACTGCGGGAGCCAAAAATACTCTCACCACCACAAACAAACCTGTGACCTCTCTCTCGCTCTTTCTCGCTCTCTCTGGGCCCCACACGCACACTATAGCACTATAATGCTATACAGCTTTTTACCAAATTATAATGCACTCACGGTTTCCTCCACACTCTCAACTTATCCTGTAACGAGATGTTCTTGGCTTCGCTATGACTGTTCCTGAGCAGCAGTCAAATGTAAAGGGACGACTACACTAATTTTGGCAACCGTCAAACTTTGTTTGTTAGACAATAAACAGTGAAAAACATGTCTGAAGTGGAATAATGGGACGTGCAATCCCACAATCTCCACATGGCATACAGTACTTCTTTAGGGTGAGGTAGTGGATGGTTTATATCACAGCAAATTCAGCAGGTTGATCTCTCCCCCCATTGATCTGTCTTTGAGAAGGAACAGGCACTACATTAATAACACACAGGCTGAACGGTGCAAAAAGAGGGGTTATGGTAGATGCAGAGGAGGGGGAGCGAGAGAGAGAGAGATGTGGGACATTATTTGGATTCATTGTTTAGTGTTTGCTCTACTGTGTCTCATATGAAGCATGCCCCAGTGAATATTAAACAACAGTTGAATCTGAAATTGCATTACAACTTCTTATTTCTGTTTACAAGCTAACATCACTTTACGCCACCACTTCACCCTATGCTGTCCCTTTAAACAGTTATGTTGAAAAATGTTTTCAGGCAAATACAGATTATTATTTCCCCCAAAACAAATGCTTTCGTTATGGGCTTGTGTTGGGCTATTACTATGAAAATATAAATGATGATTTGGTATGAAAATGACATTTCTTTCCAAAAATCAGTGAATAATATACTATCAATGACTATATCCATGAAATACATTTCAATTCAGCTGAGAACCTGAGGAGAGCCACATACTGTACTCCATAGTTTACCTCAAACAAAAACCATATCTAATGCAAACACTGAAACCATGCACTCAGGCAATCAGCACAGTGGAGCTTTAAAGCCCCGACAGACTCTATATCAGACATAATGTGCCGCAAATCAGTCAAACTGACCTATCTCATTTGGGGGCTAGGCATACGGCCTCTGCGTTTACCATGCACATGAATACAGATGAACACACACACACATACACACAAATACACAAGCTCGTGCACACACACACACACACACACACACACACACATGGACCCAAACACGCACACATATGCGCAGGCATACACACACAACTAGTAGCCTGGAGACAACATGAACAAGCACATGGGCATGCCAGCTAGAGATTACTTTCAACAAGGAGTCAATATGAGCTTTTCCATCGATGGACAAGTCAAAGTAAAAATGCGAGTGGGGGGGGGGGGGGGTCCAGAAATGATATGTGCCATGATGCCATGAAAGAGCCAAGACAATTTTCCATCCATCTCTTCATGTTGTGCTGGTGGCTAATTATCACATCATAACAAAACTAAAATAGCTTGGGCCTTTTCCTGGCGGTCCACCAATAACAAGGCACAACTTTCTCCACTCTCTTTTTCTCTCTCTGAGTGTATCCATTGTAAGGCTGGGGAACCACAAACTGGACTCAGTGCCCTTTACTAAAGTGTTGGGGAAAATGACAGAATATTTCGTAACGGTAATGAAAATAAAAATAACAGTTACGAAATCCAGGTTGAGTTACAAAAATTGCAAAATCTAAGGATAAAAGGTAAAAGGTTAAAACATTCTGCTAGACACAGAGACAGACAAAACATTCTGCTAAACACAGAGACAGACAAAACATTCTGCTAGACACAGAGACAGACAAAACATTCTGCTAGACACAGAGACAGACAAAACATTCTGCTAAACACAGAGACAGACAAAACATTCTGCTAAACACAGAGACAGACAAAACATTCTGCTAGACACAGAGACAGACAAAACATTCTGCTAGACACAGAGACAGACAAAACATTTTGCTAGACACAGAGACAGACAAAACATTCTGCTAGACAAACAGACTAAACATTCTGCTAGACACAGAGACAGACTAAACATTCTGCTAGACAAACAGACTAAACATTCTGCTAGACACAGAGACAGACTAAACATTCTGCTAAACACAGAGACAGACAAAACATTCTGCTAAACACAGAGACAGACAAAACATTCTGCTAAACACAGAGACAGACAAAACATTTTGCTAGACAAACAGACTAAACATTCTGCTAGACACAGAGACAGACAAAACATTCTGCTAGACAAACAGACTAAACATTCTGCTAGACACAGAGACAGACTAAACATTCTGCTAAACACAGAGACAGACAAAACATTCTGCTAGACAAACAGACTAAACATTCTGCTAGACACAGAGACAGACTAAACATTCTGCTAAACACAGAGACAGACTAAACATTCTGCTAAACACAGAGACAGACAAAACATTCTGCTAGACACAGAGACAGACTAAACATTCTGTGAAACACAGACAAACTAAAGATTCTGCTAGACAAACAGACTAAACATTCTGCTAGACACAGAGACAGACTAAACATTCTGCTAAACACACAGACAGACAAAACATTCTGCTAAACACAGAGACAGACAAAACATTTTGCTAGACAAACAGACTAAACATTCTGCTAGACACAGAGACAGACAAAACATTCTGCTAGACAAACAGACTAAACATTCTGCTAGACACAGAGACAGACTAAACATTCTGCTAAACACAGAGACAGACTAAACATTCTGCTAAACACAGAGACAGACAAAACATTCTGCTAAACACAGAGACAGACAAAACATTCTGCTAAACACAGACAGACTAAAGATTCTGCGAAACACAGAGACAGACTAAAAATTCTGCTAAACACAGAGACAGACAAAACATTCTGCTAGACACAGAGACAGACAAAACATTCTGCTAGACACAGAGACAGACAAAACATTCTGCTAGACACAGAGACAGACAAAACATTCTGCTAAACACAGAGACAGACAAAACATTCTGCTAAACACAGAGACAGACAAAACATTCTGCTAGACAAACAGACAAAACATTCTGCTAAACACAAAGACAGACAAAACATTCTGCTAAACACAGAGACAGACAAAACATTCTGCTAAACACAGAGACAGACTAAACATTCTGCTAGACACAGAGACAGACAAAACATTCTGCTAGACACAGAGACAGACAAAACATTCTGCTAGACAAACAGACAAAACATTCTGCTAAACACAAAGACAGACAAAACATTCTGCTAAACACAGAGACAGACAAAACATTCTGCTAAACACAGAGACAGACTAAACATTCTGCTAGACAAACAGACAAAACATTCTGCTAAACACAGAGACAGACAAAGGCAGTCAGAATCATCAATAATGCAACAACTAATGAATAAACACAGAGATGATAACAATTCACTTCTGTATTGTCCATAATTCATTTTTACCAAAGTTTTCTGTGAGTATAATCCTTGCCAAGGTTATTTGCTAAGCCCATTTTTGACGGAGGGGCTCTGGGAAGATAAAGGAGCGGAGGAGAACGATGGGAACCTAAAAGGTATTATCTGAGTTCAGGAGGTGATGAACCACTGATGGATTTGAACATTTTCAATTAGATAAGAGAAGGTCACTGGAACAGGACACACACACAGACAGGCATGTATGCACACGCACACACACACGCACACGCCCACAAACACAAACACAGACACACGCGCACACACACACATAAATGCAGACACACGCACACACACATAAACGTGTGGTTTCACACACAGATAGATACACGCACGTGCATACACACACACAAACACACCCACAAAGTTCAGCAGAGAGAAAAGGATGATGAAGTTTGACCATTTTTAGTGGTGGAGGAGATTGCATGTGAATTTATCCCTGCCATGCTGTCCGGTTGGGGTGTCAGAATGCAAGTAATGATGAGGATTTATACTGTGGTCTTTGCTTGAGCAGCCTGATTAAACAACCTTGTGACAGGCTGCCTGATCCAACAACCTGGGGTGTCAGGCTGCCTGAACCAACAACCTGGGGTGACAGGCTGCCTGATCCAACAACCTGGGGTGACAGGCTGCCTGATCCAACAACCTGGGGTGACAGGCTGCCTGACCCAACAACCTGGGGTGACAGGGTGCCTGTATTATAATACGATATGAATTGGAACACGTAAAAATGTCATTCTACACCGTCTTAACTTTCACAAACACCTGAAAAGCCTGTTTGTATTTTTATTTCCTAAATACATTTAAAATGTATTGGAAGCAGGTAATCAAGTCGTTTCACATGTTATGTTTTCAAGTAGGGAAGACTCACACCAATACTGCCTTCATTTCAATATAATATGAAATACTGTACAGTTTTTCCCAAAAATCACACATACCCTGCAATCCAGATCTCTACCGAGTGAGTTCTAAGAATGGTTCTAGCCCGGTAAGGTATGATCATGGAAGAGCAGGAATATGAATGTAATATTTGTGTAGATTGTAATGGCAGCAGTGTCCCGGCTTGTTCTATTAACATAATATTACGTAGTGTTACTGGGAGTGTCTGGAACCGCTCGAACTGCAGACCAGAGTCTCTTCTCTCAGGCATTCAGGACACAGACAGACAGGTGGTTTATAATGCATCCCTGGCATCATGGGAAGTAAGACACCACTAAGTAAGAAACAGACAGACTGTATAAGGTCACTCTACACCCAGTCTGCACAGTATAAACTCCTCCCTGACACGCGCACGCATACACACACAAACACACACACACACACACACACACACACACACACACACACACACACACACACACACACACACACACACACACACACACACACACACACACACACACACACACACACACACACACACACACACACACACACACACACACACACACACACACACACTAACTTCTATAAGCCTCCAGTCATCACGGTAGCAGACAGGAAGACAGTGGCTGTATCACTCTGGTGGTGTATCTACTGTACCACTCTAGTGGTGTATATACTGTACCACTCTGGTGGTGTATATACTGTACCACTCTAGTGGTGTATCTACTGTACCACTCTAGTGGTGTATATACTGTACCACTCTAGTGGTGTATCTACTGTACCACTCTGGTGGTGTATATACTGTACCACTCTGGTGGTGTATATACTGTACCACTCTAGTGGTGTATCTACTGTACCACTCTGGTGGTGTATCTACTGTACCACTCTAGTGGTGTATCTACTGTACCACTCTAGTGGTGTATCTACTGTACCACTCTGGTGGTGTATATACTGTACCACTCTGGTGGTGTATCTACTGTACCACTCTAGTGTTGTATCTACTGTACCACTCTAGTGGTGTATCTACTGTCCACTCTAGTGGTGTATCTACTGTACCACTCTAGTGGTGTACCTACTGTACCACTCTAGTGGTGTACCTACTGTACCACTCTAGTGGTGTATCTACTGTACCACTCTAGTGGTGTATCTCTGTACCAATCTAGTGGTGTATCTACTGTACCACTCTAGTGGTGTTCCTACTGTACCACTCTAGTATTGTACCTATTGTACCACTCTAGTGGTGTATCTACTGTACCACTCAAGTGGTGTATCTACTGTACCACTCTAGTGGTGTACCTACTGTACCACTCAAGTGGTGTATCTACTGTACCACTCTAGTGTTGTACCTACTGTACCACTCTAGTGTTGTATCTACTGTACCACTCTAGTGGTGTAACTACTGTACCACTCTAGTGTTGTACCTACTGTACCACTCTAGTGTTGTACCTACTGTACCACTCTAGTGTTGTACCTACTGTACCACTCTAGTGTTGTATATACTGTACCACTCTAGTGTTGTACCTACTGTACCACTCTAGTGGTGTATCTACTGTACCACTCTAGTGTTGTATCTACTGTACCACTCTAGTGGTGTATCTACTGTACCACTCTAGTGGTGTATCTACTGTACCACTCTAGTGGTGTACCTACTGTACCACTCTAGTGGTGTATCTATTGTACCACTCTAGTGGTGTATCTACTTTACCACTCTAGTGTTGTACCTACTGTACCACTCTAGTGGTGTATCTACTGTACCACTCTGGTGGTGTATCTACTGTACCACTCTGGTGGTGTATATACTGTACCACTCTAGTGGTGTATCTACTGTACCACTCTAGTGTTGTATCTACTGTACCACTCTAGTGGTGTATCTACTGTACCACTCTAGTGGTGTATCTACTGTACCAATCTAGTGGTGTACCTACTGTACCACTCTAGTGGCGTGTCTACTGTACCACTCTAGTGGTGTATCTACTGTGCCACTCTAGTGGTGTACCTACTGTACCACTCTAGTGGTGTACCTACTGTACCACTCTAGTGGTGTATCTACTGTACCACTCTAGTGGTGTGTCTACTGTACCACTCTAGTGGTGTATCTACTGTACCACTCTAGTGTTGTATCTACTGTACCACTCTAGTGGTGTACCTACTGTACCACTCTAGTGGTGTACCTACTGTACCACTCTAGTGGTGTATCTACTGTACCACTCTAGTGGTGTGTCTACTGTACCACTCTAGTGGTGTATCTACTGTACCACTCTAGTGGTGTATCTACTGTACCACTCTAGTGGTGTATCTCTGTACCAATCTAGTGGTGTATCTACTGTACCACTCTAGTGGTGTTCCTACTGTACCACTCTAGTATTGTACCTATTGTACCACTCTAGTGGTGTATCTACTGTACCACTCAAGTGGTGTATCTACTGTACCACTCTAGTGGTGTACCTACTGTACCACTCAAGTGGTGTATCTACAGTACCACTCTAGTGTTGTACCTACTGTACCACTCTAGTATTGTATCTACTGTACCACTCTAGTGGTGTAACTACTGTACCACTCTAGTGTTGTACCTACTGTACCACTCTAGTGTTGTACCTACTGTACCACTCTAGTGTTGTACCTACTGTACCACTCTAGTGTTGTATATACTGTACCACTCAAGTGTTGTATCTACTGTACCACTCTAGTGGTGTATCTACTGTACCACTCTAGTGTTGTATCTACTGTACCACTCTAGTGGTGTATCTACTGTACCACTCTAGTGGTGTATCTACTGTACCACTCTAGTGGTGTACCTACTGTACCACTCTAGTGGTGTATCTATTGTACCACTCTAGTGGTGTATCTACTTTACCACTCTAGTGTTGTACCTACTGTACCACTCTAGTGGTGTATCTACTGTACCACTCTGGTGGTGTATCTACTGTACCACTCTGGTGGTGTATATACTGTACCACTCTAGTGGTGTATCTACTGTACCACTCTAGTGTTGTATCTACTGTACCACTCTAGTGGTGTATCTACTGTACCACTCTAGTGGTGTATCTACTGTACCACTCTAGTGGTGTACCTACTGTACCACTCTAGTGGCGTGTCTACTGTACCACTCTAGTGGTGTATCTACTGTACCACTCTAGTGGTGTACCTACTGTACCACTCTAGTGGTGTACCTACTGTACCACTCTAGTGGTGTATCTACTGTACCACTCTAGTGGTGTGTTTACTGTACCACTCTAGTGGTGTATCTACTGTACCACTCTAGTGTTGTATCTACTGTACCACTCTAGTGGTGTATCTACTGTACCACTCTAGTGGTGTATCTACTGTACCACTCTAGTGGTGTACCTACTGTACCACTCTAGTGGTGTATCTACTGTACCACTCTAGTGTTGTATCTACTGTACCACTCTAGTGGTGTACCTACTGTACCACTCTAGTGTTGTACCTACTGTACCACTCTAGTGTTGTATCTACTGTACCACTCTAGTGGTGTACCTACTGTACCACTCTAGTGGTGTACCTACTGTACCATTCTAGTGGTGTACTACTGTAAAACTCCAGTGATGTACCTACTGTACCACTCTAGTGGTGTATCTACTGTACCACTCTAGTGTTGTACCTACTGTACCACTCTAGTGGTGTATCTATTGTACCACTCTAGTGGTGTATATACTTTACCACTCTAGTGTTGTACCTACTGTACCACTCTAGTGGTGTATCTACTTTACCACTCTGGTGGTGTATCTACTGTACCACTCTGGTGGTGTATATACTGTACCACTCTAGTGGTGTATCTACTGTACCACTCTAGTGTTGTATCTACTGTACCACTCTAGTGGTGTATCTACTGTACCACTCTAGTGGTGTACCTACTGTACCACTCTAGTGGTGTACCTACTGTACCACTCTAGTGGTGTATCTACTGTACCACTCTAGTGGTGTGTCTACTGTACCACTCTAGTGGTGTATCTACTGTACCACTCTAGTGTTGTATCTACTGTACCACTCTAGTGGTGTATCTACTGTACCACTCTAGTGGTGTATCTACTGTACCACTCTAGTGGTGTACCTACTGTACCACTCTAGTGGTGTATCTATTGTACCACTCTAGTGGTGTATCTACTTTACCACTCTAGTGTTGTACCTACTGTACCACTCTAGTGGTGTATCTACTGTACCACTCTGGTGGTGTATCTACTGTACCACTCTGGTGGTGTATATACTGTACCACTCTAGTGGTGTATCTACTGTACCACTCTAGTGTTGTATCTACTGTACCACTCTAGTGGTGTACCTACTGTACCACTCTAGTGGTGTACCTACTGTACCACTCTAGTGGTGTATCTACTGTACCACTCTAGTGGTGTGTCTACTGTACCACTCTAGTGGTGTATCTACTGTACCACTCTAGTGGTGTATCTACTGTACCACTCTAGTGGTGTATCTCTGTACCAATCTAGTGGTGTATCTACTGTACCACTCTAGTGGTGTTCCTACTGTACCACTCTAGTATTGTACCTATTGTACCACTCTAGTGTTGTATCTACTGTACCACTCTAGTGGTGTAACTACTGTACCACTCTAGTGTTGTACCTACTGTACCACTCTAGTGTTGTACCTACTGTACCACTCTAGTGTTGTACCTACTGTACCACTCTAGTGTTGTATATACTGTACCACTCTAGTGTTGTACCTACTGTACCACTCTAGTGGTGTATCTACTGTACCACTCTAGTGTTGTATCTACTGTATCACTCTAGTGGTGTATCTACTGTACCACTCTAGTGGTGTATCTACTGTACCACTCTAGTGGTGTACCTACTGTACCACTCTAGTGGTGTATCTATTGTACCACTCTAGTGGTGTATCTACTGTACCACTCTAGTGTTGTATCTACTGTACCACTCTAGTGGTGTACCTACTGTACCACTCTAGTGGTGTACCTACTGTACCACTCTAGTGGTGTATCTACTGTACCACTCTAGTGGTGTGTCTACTGTACCACTCTAGTGGTGTATCTACTGTACCACTCTAGTGGTGTATCTACTGTACCACTCTAGTGGTGTATCTCTGTACCAATCTAGTGGTGTAACTACTGTACCACTCTAGTGGTGTTCCTACTGTACCACTCTAGTATTGTACCTATTGTACCACTCTAGTGGTGTATCTACTGTACCACTCAAGTGGTGTATCTACTGTACCACTCTAGTGGTGTACCTACTGTACCACTCAAGTGGTGTATCTACTGTACCACTCTAGTGTTGTACCTACTGTACCACTCTAGTGGTGTATCTACTGTACCACTCTAGTGGTGTACCTACTGTACCACTCTAGTGGTGTACCTACTGTGCCACTCTAGTGGTGTATCTACTGTACCACTCTAGTGGTGTGTCTACTGTACCACTCTAGTGGTGTATCTACTGTACCACTCTAGTGTTGTATCTACTGTACCACTCTAGTGGTGTACCTACTGTACCACTCTAGTGGTGTACCTACTGTACCACTCTAGTGGTGTATAGCTACTGTACCACTCTAGTGGTGTGTCTACTGTACCACTCTAGTGGTGTATCTACTGTACCACTCTAGTGGTGTATCTACTGTACCACTCTAGTGTTGTATCTCTGTACCAATCTAGTGGTGTATCTACTGTACCACTCTAGTGGTGTTCCTACTGTACCACTCTAGTATTGTACCTATTGTACCACTCTAGTGGTGTATCTACTGTACCACTCAAGTGGTGTATCTACTGTACCACTCTAGTGGTGTACCTACTGTACCACTCAAGTGGTGTATCTACTGTACCACTCTAGTGTTGTACCTACTGTACCACTCTAGTGTTGTATCTACTGTACCACTCTAGTGGTGTAACTACTGTACCACTCTAGTGTTGTACCTACTGTACCACTCTAGTGTTGTACCTACTGTACCACTCTAGTGTTGTACCTACTGTACCACTCTAGTGTTGTATATACTGTACCACTCTAGTGTTGTACCTACTGTACCACTCTAGTGGTGTATCTACTGTACCACTCTAGTGTTGTATCTACTGTACCACTCTAGTGGTGTATCTACTGTACCACTCTAGTGGTGTATCTACTGTACCACTCTAGTGGTGTACCTACTGTACCACTCTAGTGGTGTATCTATTGTACCACTCTAGTGGTGTATCTACTTTACCACTCTAGTGTTGTACCTACTGTACCACTCTAGTGGTGTATCTACTGTACCACTCTGGTGGTGTATCTACTGTACCACTCTGGTGGTGTATATACTGTACCACTCTAGTGGTGTATCTACTGTACCACTCTAGTGTTGTATCTACTGTACCACTCTAGTGGTGTATCTACTGTACCACTCTAGTGGTGTACCTACTGTACCACTCTAGTGGCGTGTCTACTGTACCACTCTAGTGGTGTATCTACTGTACCACTCTAGTGGTGTACCTACTGTACCACTCTAGTGGTGTACCTACTGTACCACTCTAGTGGTGTATCTACTGTACCACTCTAGTGGTGTGTCTACTGTACCACTCTAGTGTTGTATCTACTGTACCACTCTAGTGTTGTATCTACTGTACCACTCTAGTGGTGTATCTACTGTACCACTCTAGTGGTGTATCTACTGTACCACTCTAGTGGTGTACCTACTGTACCACTCTAGTGGTGTATCTACTGTACCACTCTAGTGTTGTATCTACTGTACCACTCTAGTGGTGTACCTACTGTACCACTCTAGTGTTGTATCTACTGTACCACTCTAGTGGTGTACCTACTGTACCACTCTAGTGTTGTACCTACTGTACCACTCTAGTGTTGTATCTACTGTACCACTCTAGTGGTGTACCTACTGTACCACTCTAGTGGTGTACCTACTGTACCATTCTAGTGGTGTACTACTGTACCACTCCAGTGATGTACCTACTGTACCACTCTAGTGGTGTATCTACTGTACCACTCTAGTGTTGTACCTACTGTACCACTCTAGTGGTGTATCTATTGTAACACTTTAGTGGTGTATATACTTTACCACTCTAGTGTTGTACCTACTGTACCACTCTAGTGGTGTATCTACTGTACCACTCTGGTGGTGTATCTACTGTACCACTCTGGTGGTGTATATACTGTACCACTCTAGTGGTGTATCTACTGTACCACTCTAGTGTTGTATCTACTGTACCACTCTAGTGGTGTATCTACTGTACCACTCTAGTGGTGTACCTACTGTACCACTCTAGTGGTGTACCTACTGTACCACTCTAGTGGTGTATCTACTGTACCACTCTAGTGGTGTGTCTACTGTACCACTCTAGTGGTGTATCTACTGTACCACTCTAATGTTGTATCTACTGTACCACTCTAGTGGTGTATCTACTGTACCACTCTAGTGGTGTATCTACTGTACCACTCTAGTGGTGTACCTACTGTACCACTCTAGTGGTGTATCTATTGTACCACTCTAGTGGTGTATCTACTTTACCACTCTAGTGTTGTACCTACTGTACCACTCTAGTGGTGTATCTACTGTACCACTCTGGTGGTGTATCTACTGTACCACTCTGGTGGTGTATATACTGTACCACTCTAGTGGTGTATCTACTGTACCACTCTAGTGTTGTATCTACTGTACCACTCTAGTGGTGTACCTACTGTACCACTCTAGTGGTGTACCTACTGTACCACTCTAGTGGTGTATCTACTGTACCACTCTAGTGGTGTGTCTACTGTACCACTCTAGTGGTGTATCTACTGTACCACTCTAGTGGTGTATCTACTGTACCACTCTAGTGGTGTATCTCTGTACCAATCTAGTGGTGTATCTACTGTACCACTCTAGTGGTGTTCCTACTGTACCACTCTAGTATTGTACCTATTGTACCACTCTAGTGTTGTATCTACTGTACCACTCTAGTGGTGTAACTACTGTACCACTCTAGTGTTGTACCTACTGTACCACTCTAGTGTTGTATATACTGTACCACTCTAGTGTTGTACCTACTGTACCACTCTAGTGGTGTATCTACTGTACCACTCTAGTGTTGTATGTACTGTACCACTCTAGTGGTGTATCTACTGTACCACTCTAGTGGTGTATCTACTGTACCACTCTAGTGGTGTACCTACTGTACCACTCTAGTGGTGTATCTATTGTACCACTCTAGTGGTGTATGTACTTTACCACTCTAGTGTTGTACCTACTGTACCACTCTAGTGGTGTATCTACTGTACCACTCTGGTGGTGTATCTACTGTACCACTCTGGTGGTGTATATACTGTACCACTCTAGTGGTGTATCTACTGTACCACTCTAGTGTTGTATCTACTGTACCACTCTAGTGGTGTATCTACTGTACCACTCTAGTGGTGTATCTACTGTACCACTCTAGTGGTGTACCTACTGTACCACTCTAGTGGCGTGTCTACTGTACCACTCTAGTGGTGTATCTACTGTACCACTCTAGTGGTGTACCTACTGTACCACTCTAGTGGTGTACCTACTGTACCACTCTAGTGGTGTATCTACTGTACCACTCTAGTGGTGTGTCTACTGTACCACTCTAGTGGTGTATCTACTGTACCACTCTAGTGTTGTATCTACTGTACCACTCTAGTGGTGTATCTACTGTACCACTCTAGTGGTGTAGCTACTGTACCACTCTAGTGGTGTACCTACTGTACCACTCTAGTGGTGTATCTACTGTACCACTCTAGTGTTGTATCTACTGTACCACTCTAGTGGTGTACCTACTGTACCACTCTAGTGTTGTACCTACTGTACCACTCTAGTGTTGTATCTACTGTACCACTCTAGTGGTGTACCTACTGTACCACTCTAGTGGTGTACCTACTGTACCATTCTAGTGGTGTACTACTGTACCACTCCAGTGATGTACCTACTGTACCACTCTAGTGGTGTATCTACTGTACCACTCTAGTGTTGTACCTACTGTACCACTCTAGTGGTGTATCTATTGTACCACTCTAGTGGTGTATATACTTTACCACTCTAGTGTTGTACCTACTGTACCACTCTAGTGGTGTATCTACTGTACCACTCTGGTGGTGTATCTACTGTACCACTCTGGTGGTGTATATACTGTACCACTCTAGTGGTGTATCTACTGTACCACTCTAGTGTTGTATCTACTGTACCACTCTAGTGGTGTATCTACTGTACCACTCTAGTGGTGTACCTACTGTACCACTCTAGTGGTGTACCTACTGTACCACTCTAGTGGTGTATCTACTGTACCACTCTAGTGGTGTGTCTACTGTACCACTCTAGTGGTGTATCTACTGTACCACTCTAGTGGTGTACCTACTGTACCACTCTAGTGGTGTACCTACTGTACCACTCTAGTGGTGTACCTACTGTACCACTCGTGGTGTACCTACTGTACCACTCTAGTGGTGTATCTACTGTACCACTCTAGTGGTGTACCTACTGTACCACTCTAGTGGTGTACCTACTGTACCACTCTAGTGGTGTATCTACTGTACCACTCTAGTGGTGTGTCTACTGTACCACTCTAGTGGTGTATCTACTGTACCACTCTAGTGGTGTATCTACTGTACCACTCTAGTGGTGTGTCTACTGTACCACTCTAGTGGTGTATCTACTGTACCACTCTAGTGGTGTATCTACTGTACCACTCTAGTGGTGTATCTCTGTACCAATCTAGTGGTGTATCTACTGTACCACTCTAGTGGTGTTCCTACTGTACCACTCTAGTATTGTACCTATTGTACCACTCTAGTGGTGTATCTACTGTACCACTCAAGTGGTGTATCTACTGTACCACTCTAGTGGTGTACCTACTGTACCACTCAAGTGGTGTATCTACTGTACCACTCTAGTGTTGTACCTACTGTACCACTCTAGTGTTGTATCTACTGTACCACTCTAGTGGTGTAACTACTGTACCACTCTAGTGTTGTACCTACTGTACCACTCTAGTGTTGTACCTACTGTACCACTCTAGTGTTGTACCTACTGTACCACTCTAGTGTTGTATATACTGTACCACTCTAGTGTTGTACCTACTGTACCACTCTAGTGGTGTATCTACTGTACCACTCTAGTGTTGTATCTACTGTACCACTCTAGTGGTGTATCTACTGTACCACTCTAGTGGTGTATCTACTGTACCACTCTAGTGGTGTACCTACTGTACCACTCTAGTGGTGTATCTATTGTACACCTCTAGTGGGTATATCTACTTTACCACTCTAGTGTTGTACCTACTGTACCACTCTAGTGGTGTATCTACTGTACCACTCAGGTGGTGTATCTACTGTACCACTCTGGTGGTGTATATACTGTACCACTCTAGTGGTGTATCTACTGTACCACTCTAGTGTTGTATCTACTGTACCACTCTAGTGGTGTATCTACTGTACCACTCTAGTGGTGTATCTACTGTACCACTCTAGTGGTGTACCTACTGTACCACTCTAGTGGCGTGTCTACTGTACAACTCTAGTGGTGTATCTACTGTACCACTCTAGTGGTGTACCTACTGTACCACTCTAGTGGTGTACCTACTGTACCACTCTAGTGGTGTATCTACTGTACCACTCTAGTGGTGTGTCTACTGTACCACTCTAGTGGTGTATCTACTGTACCACTCTAGTGTTGTATCTACTGTACCACTCTAGTGGTGTATCTACTGTACCACTCTAGTGGTGTATCTACTGTACCACTCTAGTGGTGTATCTACTGTACCACTCTAGTGGTGTGTCTACTGTACCACTCTAGTGGTGTATCTACTGTACCACTCTAGTGGTGTATCTACTGTACCACTCTAGTGGTGTATCTCTGTACCAATCTAGTGGTGTATCTACTGTACCACTCTAGTGGTGTTCCTACTGTACCACTCTAGTATTGTACCTATTGTACCACTCTAGTGGTGTATCTACTGTACCACTCAAGTGGTGTATCTACTGTACCACTCTAGTGGTGTACCTACTGTACCACTCAAGTGGTGTATCTACTGTACCACTCTAGTGTTGTACCTACTGTACCACTCTAGTGTTGTATCTACTGTACCACTCTAGTGGTGTAACTACTGTACCACTCTAGTGTTGTACCTACTGTACCACTCTAGTGTTGTACCTACTGTACCACTCTAGTGTTGTACCTACTGTACCACTCTAGTGTTGTATATACTGTACCACTCTAGTGTTGTACCTACTGTACCACTCTAGTGGTGTATCTACTGTACCACTCTAGTGTTGTATCTACTGTACCACTCTAGTGGTGTATCTACTGTACCACTCTAGTGGTGTATCTACTGTACCACTCTAGTGGTGTACCTACTGTACCACTCTAGTGGTGTATCTATTGTACACCTCTAGTGGGTATATCTACTTTACCACTCTAGTGTTGTACCTACTGTACCACTCTAGTGGTGTATCTACTGTACCACTCAGGTGGTGTATCTACTGTACCACTCTGGTGGTGTATATACTGTACCACTCTAGTGGTGTATCTACTGTACCACTCTAGTGTTGTATCTACTGTACCACTCTAGTGGTGTATCTACTGTACCACTCTAGTGGTGTATCTACTGTACCACTCTAGTGGTGTACCTACTGTACCACTCTAGTGGCGTGTCTACTGTACAACTCTAGTGGTGTATCTACTGTACCACTCTAGTGGTGTACCTACTGTACCACTCTAGTGGTGTACCTACTGTACCACTCTAGTGGTGTATCTACTGTACCACTCTAGTGGTGTGTCTACTGTACCACTCTAGTGGTGTATCTACTGTACCACTCTAGTGTTGTATCTACTGTACCACTCTAGTGGTGTATCTACTGTACCACTCTAGTGGTGTATCTATTGTACCACTCTAGTGGTGTACCTACTGTACCACTCTAGTGGTGTATCTACTGTACCACTCTAGTGTTGTATCTACTGTACCACTCTAGTGGTGTACCTACTGTACCACTCTAGTGTTGTACCTACTGTACCACTCTAGTGTTGTATCTACTGTACCACTCTAGTGGTGTACCTACTGTACCACTCTAGTGGTGTACCTACTGTACCATTCTAGTGGTGTACTACTGTACCACTCCAGTGGTGTACCTACTGTACCACTCTAGTGGTGTATCTACTGTACCACTCTAGTGTTGTACCTACTGTACCACTCTAGTGGTGTATCTATTCTACCACTCTAGTGGTGTATATACTTTACCACTCTAGTGTTGTACCTACTGTACCACTCTAGTGGTGTATCTACTGTACCACTCTGGTGGTGTATCTACTGTACCACTCTGGTGGTGTATATACTGTACCACTCTAGTGGTGTATCTACTGTACCACTCTAGTGTTGTATCTACTGTACCACTCTAGTGGTGTATCTACTGTACCACTCTAGTGGTGTATCTACTGTACCACTCTAGTGGTGTACCTACTGTACCACTCTAGTGGTGTACCTACTGTACCACTCTAGTGGTGTATCTACTGTACCACTCTAGTGGTGTGTCTACTGTACCACTCTAGTGGTGTATCTACTGTACCACTCTAGTGGTGTACCTACTGTACCACTCTAGTGGTGTATCTACTGTACCACTCTACTGGTGTACCTACTGTACCACTCTAGTGGTGTACCTACTGTACCACTCTAGTGGTGTATCTACTGTACCACTCTAGTGGTGTACCTACTGTACCACTCTAGTGGTGTACCTACTGTACCACTCTAGTGGTGTATCTACTGTACCACTTTAGTGGTGTGTCTACTGTACCACTCTAGTGGTGTATCTACTGTACCACTCTAGTGGTGTACCTACTGTACCACTCTAGTGGTGTACCTACTGTACCACTCTAGTGGTGTACCTACTGTACCACTCTAGTGGTGTATCTACTGTACCACTCTAGTGGTGTGTCTACTGTACCACTCTAGTGGTGTATCTTCTGTACCACTCTAGTGGTGTATCTACTGTACCACTCTAGTGGTGTACCTACTGTACCACTCTAGTGGTGTACCTACTGTACCACTCTAGTGGTGTACCTACTGTACCACTCTGGTGGTGTATATACTGTTCCACTCTGGTGGTGTATCTACTGTACCACTCTGGTGGTGTATATACTGTACCACTCTGGTGGTGTATATACTGTACCACTCTAGTGGTGTATCTACTGTACCACTCTGGTGGTGTATCTACTGTACCACTCTGGTGGTGTATCTACTGTACCACTCTAGTGGTGTATCTACTGTACCACTCTGGTGATGTATCTACTGTACCACTCTAGTGGTGTATCTACTGTACCACTCTAGTGGTGTATCTACTGTACCACTCTAGTGTTGTATCTACTGTACCACTCTAGTGGTGTATCTACTGACCACTCTAGTGGTGTATCTACTGTACCACTCTACTGGTGTACCTACTGTACCACTCTAGTGGTGTACCTACTGTACCACTCTAGTGGTGTATCTACTGTACCACTCTAGTGGAGTGTCTACTGTACCACTCTAGTGGTGTATCTACTGTACCACTCTAGTGGTGTATCTACTGTACCACTCTAGTGGTGTATCTACTGTACCACTCTAGTGGTGTATCTCTGTACCACTCTAGTGGTGTATCTACTGTACCACTCTAGTGGTGTATCTACTGTACCACTCTAGTGGTGTACCTACTGTACCACTCAAGTGGTGTATCTAATGTACCACTCTAGTGTTGTACCTACTGTACCACTCTAGTGTTGTATCTACTGTACCACTCTAGTGGTGTAACTACTGTACCACTCTAGTGTTGTACCTACTGTACCACTCTAGTGTTGTATCTACTGTACCACTCTAGTGTTGTACCTACTGTACCACTCTAGTGTTGTATCTACTGTACCACTCTAGTGTTGTACCTACTGTACCACTCTAGTGGTGTATCTACTGTACCACTCTAGTGTTGTATCTACTGTACCACTCTAGTGGTGTATCTACTGTACCACTCTAGTGGTGTATCAACTGTACCACTCTAGTGGTGTACCTACTGTACCACTCTAGTGGTGTATCTACTGTACCACTCTAGTGTTGTACCTACTGTACCACTCTAGTGGTGTACCTAATGTACCACTCTAGTGTTGTACCTACTGTACCACTCTAGTGTTGTATCTACTGTACCACTCTAGTGGTGTACCTACTGTACCACTCTAGTGGTGTACCTACTGTACCACTCTAGTGGTGTATCTACTGTACCACTCTAGTGGTGTGTCTACTGTACCACTCTAGTGGTGTATCTACTGTACCACTCTAGTGGTGTACCTACTGTACCACTCTAGTGGTGTATCTACTGTACCACTCTAGTGGTGTACCTACTGTACCACTCTAGTGGTGTACCTACTGTACCACTCTAGTGGTGTATCTACTGTACCACTCTAGTGGTGTACCTACTGTACCACTCTAGTGGTGTATCTACTGTACCACTCTAGTGGTGTGTCTACTGTACCACTCTAGTGGTGTATCTACTGTACCACTCTAGTGGTGTACCTACTGTACCACTCTAGTGGTGTACCTACTGTACCACTCTAGTGGTGTATCTACTGTACCACTCTAGTGGTGTGTCTACTGTACCACTCTAGTGGTGTATCTTCTGTACCACTCTAGTGGTGTATCTACTGTACCACTCTAGTGGTGTACCTACTGTACCACTCTAGTGGTGTACCTACTGTACCACTCTAGTGGTGTACCTACTGTACCACTCTGGTGGTGTATATACTGTTCCACTCTGGTGGTGTATCTACTGTACCACTCTGGTGGTGTATATACTGTACCACTCTGGTGGTGTATATACTGTACCACTCTAGTGGTGTATCTACTGTACCACTCTGGTGATGTATCTACTGTACCACTCTGGTGATGTATCTACTGTACCACTCTAGTGGTGTATCTACTGTACCATCTATCTACTGTACCACTCTGGTGGTGTATCTACTGTACCACTCTGGTGGTGTATCTACTGTACCACTCTAGTGGTGTATCTACTGTACCACTCTGGTGATGTATCTACTGTACCACTCTGGTGATGTATCTACTGTACCACTCTAGTGGTGTATCTACTGTACCACTCTAGTGGTGTATCTACTGTACCACTCTAGTGTTGTATCTACTGTACCACTCTAGTGGTGTATCTACTGACCACTCTAGTGGTGTATCTACTGTACCACTCTACTGGTGTACCTACTGTACCACTCTAGTGGTGTACCTACTGTACCACTCTAGTGGTGTATCTACTGTACCACTCTAGTGGAGTGTCTACTGTACCACTCTAGTGGTGTATCTACTGTACCACTCTAGTGGTGTATCTACTCTACCACTCTAGTGGTGTATCTACTGTACCACTCTAGTGGTGTATCTCTGTACCACTCTAGTGGTGTATCTACTGTACCACTCTAGTGGTGTTCCTACTGTACCACTCTAGTATTGTACCTATTGTACCACTCTAGTGGTGTATCTACTGTACCACTCTAGTGGTGTATCTACTGTACCACTCAAGTGGTGTATCTACTGTACCACTCTAGTGGTGTACCTACTGTACCACTCTAGTGGTGTATCTACTGTACCACTCTAGTGGTGTATCTACTGTACCACTCTAGTGTTGTACCTACTGTACCACTCCAGTGGTGTATCTACTGTACCACTCTAGTGGTGTACCTACTGTACCACTCTAGTGGTGTATCTACTGTACCACTCTAGTGGTGTATCTACTGTACCACTCTAGTGCTGTACCTACTGTACCACTCCAGTGGTGTATCTACTGTACCACTCTAGTGGTGTATCTACTGGACCACTATAGTGGTGTATCTACTGTACCACTCTAGTGGTGTATCTACTGTACCACTCCAGTGGTGTATCTACTGTACCACTCTAGTGGTGTACCTACTGTACCACTCTAGTGGTGTATCTACTGTACCACTCCAGTGTTGTATCTACTGTACCACTCTAGTGGTGTATCTACTGTACCACTCCAGTGGTGTATCTCTGTACCACTCTAGTGGTGTATCTACTGTACCACTCTAGTGGTGTATCTACTGTACCACTCTAGTGGTGTATCTACTGTACCACTCTAGTGGTGTATCTACTGTACCACTCTAGTTGTGTATCTACTGTACCACTCTAGTGGTGTATCTACTGTCCCACTCTAGTGTTGTACCTACTGTACCACTCTAGTGGTGTTCCTACTGTACCACTCTAGTGGTGTATCTACTGTACCACTCTAGTGGTGTTCCTACTGTACCACTCTAGTGGTGTATCTACTGTACCACTCTAGTGGTGTATCTACTGTACCACTCTAGTGGTGTACCTACTGTACCTACTGTACCACTCTAGTGTTGTACCTACTGTACCACTCTAGTGGTGTATCTACTGTACCACTCTAGTGTTGTACCTACTGTACCACTCTAGTGTTGTATCTACTGTACCACTCTAGTGTTGTACCTACTGTACCACTCTAGTGTTGTACCTACTGTACCACTAGTGGTGTACCTACTGTACCACTCTAGTGGTGTATCTCTGTACCACTCTAGTGGTGTATCTACTGTACCACTCTAGTGTTGTACCTACTGTACCACTCTAGTGTTGAATCTACTGTACCACTCTAGTGTTGTATCTACTGTACCACTCTAGTGTTGTACCTACTGTACCACTCTAGTGTTGTATCTACTGTACCACTCTAGTGTTGTATCTACTGTACCACTCTAGTGTTGTACCTACTGTACCACTCTAGTGTTGTATCTACTGTACCACTCTAGTGTTGTATCTACTGTACCACTCTAGTGTTGTATCTACTGTACCACTCTAGTGTTTCACCTACTGTACCACTCTAGTGTTGTATCTACTGTACCACTCCAGTGGTTTATCTACTGTACCACTCTAGTGGTGTATCTACTGTACCACTCCAGTGGTGTATCTCTGTACCACTCTAGTGTTGTATCTCTGTACCACTCCAGTGGTGTATCTACTGTACCACTCTAGTGGTGTATCTACTGTACCACTCTAGTGGTGTATCTACTGTACCACTCTAGTGTTGTACCTACTGTACCACTCTAGTGGTGTACCTACTGTACCACTCCAGTTGTGTATCTACTGTACCACTCTAGTGTTGTACCTACTGTACCACTCCAGTGGTGTATCTACTGTACCACTCTAGTGGTGTATCTACTTTACCACTCTATTGGTGTACCTACTGTACCACTCCAGTGGTGTATCTACTGTACCACTCTAGTGTTGTACCTACTGTACCACTCCAGTGGTGTATCTACTGTACCACTCTAGTGGTGTACCTACTGTACCACTCTAGTGGTGTATCTACTGTACCACTCTAGTGGTGTATCTACTGTACCACTCTAGTGGTGTATCTACTGTACCACTCTAGTGCTGTACCTACTGTACCACTCCAGTGGTGTATCTACTGTACCACTCTAGTGGTGTATCTACTGGACCACTCTAGTGGTGTATCTACTGTACCACTCTAGTGGTGTATCTACTGTACCACTCCAGTGGTGTATCTACTGTACCACTCTAGTGGTGTATCTACTGTACCACTCTAGTGGTGTATCTACTGTCCCACTCTAGTGTTGTACCTACTGTACCACTCTAGTGGTGTTCCTACTGTACCACTCTAGTGGTGTATCTACTGTACCACTCTAGTGGTGTTCCTACTGTACCACTCTAGTGGTGTATCTACTGTACCACTCTAGTGGTGTATCTACTGTACCACTCTAGTGGTGTACCTACTGTACCTACTGTACCACTCTAGTGTTGTACCTACTGTACCACTCTAGTGGTGTATCTACTGTACCACTCTAGTGTTGTACCTACTGTACCACTCTAGTGTTGTATCTACTGTACCACTCTAGTGTTGTACCTACTGTACCACTCTAGTGTTGTACCTACTGTACCACTAGTGGTGTACCTACTGTACCACTCTAGTGGTGTATCTCTGTACCACTCTAGTGGTGTATCTACTGTACCACTCTAGTGTTGTACCTACTGTACCACTCTAGTGTTGAATCTACTGTACCACTCTAGTGTTGTATCTACTGTACCACTCTAGTGTTGTACCTACTGTACCACTCTAGTGTTGTATCTACTGTACCACTCTAGTGTTGTATCTACTGTACCACTCTAGTGTTGTACCTACTGTACCACTCTAGTGTTGTATCTACTGTACCACTCTAGTGTTGTATCTACTGTACCACTCTAGTGTTGTATCTACTGTACCACTCTAGTGTTTCACCTACTGTACCACTCTAGTGTTGTATCTACTGTACCACTCCAGTGGTTTATCTACTGTACCACTCTAGTGGTGTATCTACTGTACCACTCCAGTGGTGTATCTCTGTACCACTCTAGTGTTGTATCTCTGTACCACTCCAGTGGTGTATCTACTGTACCACTCTAGTGGTGTATCTACTGTACCACTCTAGTGGTGTATCTACTGTACCACTCTAGTGTTGTACCTACTGTACCACTCTAGTGGTGTACCTACTGTACCACTCCAGTTGTGTATCTACTGTACCACTCTAGTGTTGTACCTACTGTACCACTCCAGTGGTGTATCTACTGTACCACTCTAGTGGTGTATCTACTGTACCACTCTATTGGTGTACCTACTGTACCACTCCAGTGGTGTATCTACTGTACCACTCTAGTGTTGTACCTACTGTACCACTCCAGTGGTGTATCTACTGTACCACTCTAGTGGTGTACCTACTGTACCACTCTAGTGGTGTATCTACTGTACCACTCTAGTGGTGTATCTACTGTACCACTCTAGTGGTGTATCTACTGTACCACTCTAGTGCTGTACCTACTGTACCACTCCAGTGGTGTATCTACTGTACCACTCTAGTGGTGTATCTACTGGACCACTCTAGTGGTGTATCTACTGTACCACTCTAGTGGTGTATCTACTGTACCACTCCAGTGGTGTATCTACTGTACCACTCTAGTGGTGTATCTACTGTACCACTCTAGTGGTGTATCTACTGTACCACTCTAGTGGTGTATCTACTGTACCACTCTAGTTGTGTATCTACTGTACCACTCTAGTGGTGTATCTACTGTCCCACTCTAGTGTTGTACCTACTGTACCACGCTAGTGGTGTTCCTACTGTACCACTCTAGTGGTGTATCTACTGTACCACTCTAGTGGTGTTCCTACTGTACCACTCTAGTGGTGTATCTACTGTACCACTCTAGTGGTGTATCTACTGTACCACTCTAGTGGTGTACCTACTGTACCTACTGTACCACTCTAGTGTTGTACCTACTGTACCACTCTAGTGGTGTATCTACTGTACCACTCTAGTGTTGTACCTACTGTACCACTCTAGTGTTGTATCTACTGTACCACTCTAGTGTTGTACCTACTGTACCACTCTAGTGTTGTACCTACTGTACCACTAGTGGTGTACCTACTGTACCACTCTAGTGGTGTATCTCTGTACCACTCTAGTGGTGTATCTACTGTACCACTCTAGTGTTGTACCTACTGTACCACTCTAGTGTTGAATCTACTGTACCACTCTAGTGTTGTATCTACTGTACCACTCTAGTGTTGTACCTACTGTACCACTCTAGTGTTGTATCTACTGTACCACTCTAGTGTTGTATCTACTGTACCACTCTAGTGTTGTACCTACTGTACCACTCTAGTGTTGTATCTACTGTACCACTCTAGTGTTGTATCTACTGTACCACTCTAGTGTTGTATCTACTGTACCACTCTAGTGTTGTACCTACTGTACCACTCTAGTGTTGTATCTACTGTACCACTCCAGTGGTTTATCTACTGTACCACTCTAGTGGTGTATCTACTGTACCACTCCAGTGGTGTATCTCTGTACCACTCTAGTGTTGTATCTCTGTACCACTCCAGTGGTGTATCTACTGTACCACTCTAGTGGTGTATCTACTGTACCACTCTAGTGGTGTATCTACTGTACCACTCCAGTGGTTTATCTACTGTACCACTCTAGTGGTGTATCTACTGTACCACTCTAGTGGTGTATCTACTGTACCACTCTAGTGGTGTATCTACTGTACCACTCCAGTGGTTTATCTACTGTACCACTCTAGTGGTGTATCTACTGTACCACTCTAGTGGTGTATCTACTGTACCACTCTAGTGTTGTATCTACTGTACCACTCTAGTGGTGTATCTACTGTACCACTCTAGTGGTTTATCTACTGTACCACTCTAGTAGTTTATCTACTGTACCACTCTAGTGGTGTATCTACTGTACCACTCCAGTGGTGTATCTCTGTACCACTCTAGTGGTGTATCTACTGTACCACTCTAGTGTTGTATCTACTGTACCACTCTAGTGGTGTATCTACTGTACCACTCTAGTGGTGTACCTACTGTACCACTCTAGTGTTGTACCTACTGTACCACTCTAGTGTTGTACCTACTGTACCACTCCAGTGGTGTATCTCTGTACCACTCTAGTGGTGTATCCACTGTACCACTCTAGTGTTGTACCTATTGTACCACTCTAGTGGTGTACCTATTGTACCACTCTAGTGGTGTATCTACTGTACCACTCTAGTGTTGTACCTACTGTACCACTCTAGTGTTGTATCTACTGTACCACTCTAGTGGTGTATCTACTGTACCACTCTAGTGTTGTACCTACTGTACCACTCTAGTGGTGTACCTACTGTACCACTCCAGTTGTGTATCTACTGTACCACTCTAGTGTTGTACCTACTGTACCACTCCAGTGGTGTATCTACTGTACCACTCTAGTGGTGTATCTACTGTACCACTCTAGTGGTGTACCTACTGTACCACTCCAGTGGTGTATCTACTGTACCACTCTAGTGTTGTACCTACTGTACCACTCCAGTGGTGTATCTACTGTACCACTCTAGTGGTGTACCTACTGTACCACTCTAGTGGTGTATCTACTGTACCACTCTAGTGGTGTATCTACTGTACCACTCTAGTGGTGTATCTACTGTACCACTCTAGTGTTGTACCAATTGTACCACTCTAGTGTTGTACCTATTGTACCACTGTAGTGTTGTATCTACTGTACCACTCTAGTGGTGTACATACTGTACCACTCTAGTGTTGTACCTACTGTACCACTCTAGTGTTGTATCTACTGTACCACTCTAGTGTTGTATCTACTGTACCACTCTAGTGTTTTATCTACTGTACCACTCTATTGGTGTATCTACTGTACCACTCTAGTGTTGTATCTACAGTACCACTCTAGTGGTGTATCTCTGTACCACTCTAGTGTTGTACCTACTGTACCACTCTAGTGGTGTATCTACTGTACCACTCTAGTGGTGTATCTACTGTACCACTCTAGTGGTGTGTCTACTTTACCACTCTAGTGTTGTATCTACTGTACCACTCTAGTGGTGTATTTACTGTACCACTCCAGTGGTGTATCTACTGTATCACTCTAGTGTTGTACCTACTGTACCACTCTAGTGGTGTATCTACTGTACCAATCTAGTGGTCTACCTACTGTACCACTCTAGTGTTGTATCTACTGTACCACTCTAGTGGTGTATCTACTGTACCACTCCAGTGGTGTATCTCTGTACCACTCTAGTGTTGTATCTCTGTACCACTCCAGTGGTGTATCTACTGTACCACTCTAGTGGTGTATCTACTGTACCACTCTAGTGGTGTATCTACTGTACCACTCCAGTGGTTTATCTACTGTACCACTCTAGTGGTGTATCTACTGTACCACTCTAGTGGTGTATCTACTGTACCACTCTAGTGGTGTATCTACTGTACCACTCCAGTGGTTTATCTACTGTACCACTCTAGTGGTGTATCTACTGTACCACTCTAGTGGTGTATCTACTGTACCACTCTAGTGTTGTATCTACTGTACCACTCTAGTGGTGTATCTACTGTACCACTCTAGTGGTTTATCTACTGTACCACTCTAGTAGTTTATCTACTGTACCACTCTAGTGGTGTATCTACTGTACCACTCCAGTGGTGTATCTCTGTACCACTCTAGTGGTGTATCTACTGTACCACTCTAGTGTTGTATCTACTGTACCACTCTAGTGGTGTATCTACTGTACCACTCTAGTGGTGTACCTACTGTACCACTCTAGTGTTGTACCTACTGTACCACTCTAGTGTTGTACCTACTGTACCACTCTAGTGGTGTATCTACTGTACCACTCCAGTGGTGTATCTCTGTACCACTCTAGTGGTGTATCCACTGTACCACTCTAGTGTTGTACCTATTGTACCACTCTAGTGGTGTATCTACTGTACCACTCTAGTGTTGTACCTACTGTACCACTCTAGTGTTGTATCTACTGTACCACTCTAGTGGTGTATCTACTGTACCACTCTAGTGTTGTACCTACTGTACCACTCTAGTGGTGTACCTACTGTACCACTCCAGTTGTGTATCTACTGTACCACTCTAGTGTTGTACCTACTGTACCACTCCAGTGGTGTATCTACTGTACCACTCTAGTGGTGTATCTACTGTACCACTCTAGTGGTGTACCTACTGTACCACTCCAGTGGTGTATCTACTGTACCACTCTAGTGTTGTACCTACTGTACCACTCCAGTGGTGTATCTACTGTACCACTCTAGTGGTGTACCTACTGTACCACTCTAGTGGTGTATCTACTGTACCACTCTAGTGGTGTATCTACTGTACCACTCTAGTGGTGTATCTACTGTACCACTCTAGTGTTGTACCAATTGTACCACTCTAGTGTTGTACCTATTGTACCACTGTAGTGTTGTATCTACTGTACCACTCTAGTGGTGTACATACTGTACCACTCTAGTGTTGTACCTACTGTACCACTCTAGTGTTGTATCTACTGTACCACTCTAGTGTTGTATCTACTGTACCACTCTAGTGTTTTATCTACTGTACCACTCTATTGGTGTATCTACTGTACCACTCTAGTGTTGTATCTACAGTACCACTCTAGTGGTGTATCTCTGTACCACTCTAGTGTTGTACCTACTGTACCACTCTAGTGGTGTATCTACTGTACCACTCTAGTGGTGTATCTACTGTACCACTCTAGTGGTGTATCTACTGTACCACTCTAGTGTTGTATCTACTGTACCACTCTAGTGGTGTATTTACTGTACCACTCCAGTGGTGTATCTACTGTATCACTCTAGTGTTGTACCTACTGTACCACTCTAGTGGTGTATCTACTGTACCAATCTAGTGGTCTACCTACTGTACCACTCTAGTGTTGTATCTACTGTACCACTCTAGTGTTGTATCTACTGTACCTCTCTAGTGTTGTATCTACTGTACCACTCTATTGGTGTATCTACTGTACCACTCTAGTGTTGTATCTACAGTACCACTCTAGTGGTGTATCTCTGTACCACTCTAGTGTTGTACCTACTGTACCACTCTAGTGGTGTATCTACTGTACCACTCTAGTGGTGTATCTACTGTACCACTCTAGTGGTGTATCTACTGTACCACTCTAGTGGTCTATCTACTGTACCACTCTAGTGGTGTACCTACTGTACCACTCTAGTGGTGTACCTACTGTACCACTCTAGTTGTGTATCTACTGTACCACTCTAGTGTTGTACCTACTGTACCACTCTAGTGGTGAATCTACTGTACCACTCTAGTGGTGTATCTACTGTACCACTCTAGTGGTGTACCTACTGTACCACTCTAGTGGTGTATCTACTGTACCACTCTAGTGTTGTACCTACTGTACCACTCTAGTGGTGTACCTACTGTACCACTCTAGTGGTGTATCTCTATACCACTCTAGTGTTGTACCTACTGTACCACTCTAGTGGTGTACCTACTGTACCACTCTAGTGGTGTATCTCTATACCACTCCAGTGGTGTACCTACTGTACCACTCTAGTGGTGTACCTACTGTACCACTCTAGTGGTGTATCTACTGTACCACTTTAGTGGTGTATCTACTGTACCACTCTAGTGTTGTACCTACTGTACCACTCTAGTGTTGTACCTACTGTACCACTCTAGTGTTGTACCTACTGTACCACTCTAGTGTTGTACCTACTGTACCACTCTAGTGTTGTACCTACTGTACCACTCTAGTGGTGTATCTCTGTACCACTCTAGTGGTGTACCTACTGTACCACTCTAGTGGTGTATCTACTGTACCACTCTAGTGGTGAATCTACTGTACCACTCTAGTGGTGTATCTACTGTACCACTCCAGTGGTGTATCTCTGTACCACTCTAGTGGTGTATCTACTGTACCACGCTAGTGGTGTATCTCTGTACCACTCTAGTGTTGTACCTACTGTACCACTCTAGTGGTGTACCTACTGTACCACTCTAGTGGTGTTCTTACTGTACCACTCTAGTGGTGTTCCTACTGTACCACTCTAGTGGTGTATCTACTGTACCACTCTAGTGGTGTATCTACTGTACCACTCTAGTGGTGTACCTACTGTACCTAATGTACCACTCTAGTGGTGTACCTACTGTACCTAATGTACCACTCTAGTGGTGTACCTACTGTACCACTCTAGTGGTGTATCTACTGTACCACTCTAGTGTTGTACCTACTGTACCACTCTAGTGTTGTATCTACTGTACCACTCTAGTGTTGTACCTACTGTACCACTCTAGTGTTGTACCTACTGTACCACTAGTGGTGTACCTACTGTACCACTCTAGTGGTGTATCTCTGTACCACTCTAGTGGTGTATCTACTGTACCACTCTAGTGGTGTATCTCTGTACCACTCTAGTGGTGTACCTACTGTACCACTCTAGTGGTGTATCTCTGTACCACTCTAGTGGTGTATCTACTGTACCACTCTAGTGTTGTATCTACTGTACCACTCTAGTGTTGTACCTACTGTACCACTCTAGTGTTGTACCTACTGTACCACTCTAGTGTTGTACCTACTGTACCACTCCAGTGGTTTATCTACTGTACCACTCTAGTGGTGTATCTACTGTACCACTCCAGTGGTGTACCTACTGTACCACTCCAGTGGTGTATCTACTGTACCACTCTAGTGTTGTACCTACTGTACCACTCCAGTGGTGTATCTACTGTACCACTCTAGTGGTGTACCTACTGTACCACTCTAGTGGTGTATCTACTGTACCACTCTAGTGGTGTATCTACTGTACCACTCTAGTGGTGTATCTACTGTACCACTCTAGTGTTGTACCTACTGTACCACTCCAGTGGTGTATCTACTGTACCACTCTAGTGGTGTATCTACTGTACCACTCTAGTGGTGTATCTACTGTACCACTCTAGTGGTGTATCTACTGTACCACTCCAGTGGTGTATCTACTGTACCACTCTAGTGGTGTATCTACTGTACCACTCTAGTGGTGTATCTACTGTACCACTCCAGTGGTGTATCTACTGTACCACTCTAGTGGTGTATCTACTGTACCACTCCAGTGGTGTATCTCTGTACCACTCTAGTGGTGTATCTACTGTACCACTCTAGTGGTGTACCTACTGTACCACTCTAGTGGTGTATCTACTGTACCACTCTAGTGGTGTATCTACTGTACCACTCTAGTGGTGTATCTACTGTACCACTCTAGTGGTGTATCTACTGTACCACTCTAGTGGTGTATCTACTGTCCCACTCTAGTGTTGTACCTACTGTACCACTCCAGTGGTGTATCTACTGTACCACTCTAGTGGTAAAGCTACTGTACCACTCTAGTGGTGTATCTACTGTACCACTCTAGTGGTGTATCTACTGTACCACTCCAGTGGTGTATCTACTGTACCACTCTAGTGGTGTATCTACTGTACCACTCTAGTGGTGTACCTACTGTACCACTCCAGTGGTGTATCTACTGTACCACTCTAGTGTTGTACCTACTGTACCACTCCAGTGGTGTATCTACTGTACCACTCTAGTGGTGTACCTACTGTACCACTCTAGTGGTGTATCTACTGTACCACTCTAGTGGTGTATCTACTGTACCACTCTAGTGGTGTATCTACTGTACCACTCTAGTGCTGTACCTACTGTACCACTCCAGTGGTGTATCTACTGTACCACTCTAGTGGTGTATCTACTGGACCACTCTAGTGGTGTATCTACTGTACCACTCTAGTGGTGTATCTATTGTACCACTCCAGTGGTGTATCTACTGTACCACTCTAGTGGTGTACCTACTGTACCACTCTAGTGGTGTATCTACTGTACCACTCCAGTGTTGTATCTACTGTACCACTCTAGTGGTGTATCTACTGTACCACTCCAGTGGTGTATCTCTGTACCACTCTAGTGGTGTATCTACTGTACCACTCTAGTGGTGTATCTACTGTACCACTCTAGTGGTGTATCTACTGTACCACTCTAGTGGTGTATCTACTGTACCACTCTAGTTGTGTATCTACTGTACCACTCTAGTGGTGTATCTACTGTCCCACTCTAGTGTTGTACCTACTGTACCACTCTAGTGGTGTTCCTACTGTACCACTCTAGTGGTGTATCTACTGTACCACTCTAGTGGTGTTCCTACTGTACCACTCTAGTGGTGTATCTACTGTACCACTCTAGTGGTGTATCTACTGTACCACTCTAGTGGTGTACCTACTGTACCTACTGTACCACTCTAGTGTTGTACCTACTGTACCACTCTAGTGGTGTATCTACTGTACCACTCTAGTGTTGTACCTACTGTACCACTCTAGTGTTGTATCTACTGTACCACTCTAGTGTTGTACCTACTGTACCACTCTAGTGTTGTACCTACTGTACCACTAGTGGTGTACCTACTGTACCACTCTAGTGGTGTATCTCTGTACCACTCTAGTGGTGTATCTACTGTACCACTCTAGTGTTGTACCTACTGTACCACTCTAGTGTTGTATCTACTGTACCACTCTAGTGTTGTACCTACTGTACCACTCTAGTGTTGTATCTACTGTACCACTCTAGTGTTGTATCTACTGTACCACTCTAGTGTTGTATCTACTGTACCACTCTAGTGTTGTACCTACTGTACCACTCTAGTGTTGTATCTACTGTACCACTCCAGTGGTTTATCTACTGTACCACTCTAGTGGTGTATCTACTGTACCACTCCAGTGGTGTATCTCTGTACCACTCTAGTGTTGTATCTCTGTACCACTCCAGTGGTGTATCTACTGTACCACTCTAGTGGTGTATCTACTGTACCACTCTAGTGGTGTATCTACTGTACCACTCTAGTGTTGTACCTACTGTACCACTCTAGTGGTGTACCTACTGTACCACTCCAGTTGTGTATCTACTGTACCACTCTAGTGTTGTACCTACTGTACCACTCCAGTGGTGTATCTACTTGACCACTCTAGTGGTGTATCTACTGTACCACTCTATTGGTGTACCTACTGTACCACTCCAGTGGTGTATCTACTGTACCACTCTAGTGTTGTACCTACTGTACCACTCCAGTGGTGTATCTACTGTACCACTCTAGTGGTGTACCTACTGTACCACTCTAGTGGTGTATCTACTGTACCACTCTAGTGGTGTATCTACTGTACCACTCTAGTGGTGTATCTACTGTACCACTCTAGTGCTGTACCTACTGTACCACTCCAGTGGTGTATCTACTGTACCACTCTAGTGGTGTATCTACTGGACCACTCTAGTGGTGTATCTACTGTACCACTCTAGTGGTGTATCTACTGTACCACTCCAGTGGTGTATCTACTGTACCACTCTAGTGGTGTATCTACTGTACCACTCTAGTGGTGTATCTACTGTACCACTCTAGTGGTGTATCTACTGTACCACTCTAGTTGTGTATCTACTGTACCACTCTAGTGGTGTATCTACTGTCCCACTCTAGTGTTGTACCTACTGTACCACTCTAGTGGTGTTCCTACTGTACCACTCTAGTGGTGTATCTACTGTACCACTCTAGTGGTGTTCCTACTGTACCACTCTAGTGGTGTATCTACTGTACCACTCTAGTGGTGTATCTACTGTACCACTCTAGTGGTGTACCTACTGTACCTACTGTACCACTCTAGTGTTGTACCTACTGTACCACTCTAGTGGTGTATCTACTGTACCACTCTAGTGTTGTACCTACTGTACCACTCTAGTGTTGTATCTACTGTACCACTCTAGTGTTGTACCTACTGTACCACTCTAGTGTTGTACCTACTGTACCACTAGTGGTGTACCTACTGTACCACTCTAGTGGTGTATCTCTGTACCACTCTAGTGGTGTATCTACTGTACCACTCTAGTGTTGTACCTACTGTACCACTCTAGTGTTGAATCTACTGTACCACTCTAGTGTTGTATCTACTGTACCACTCTAGTGTTGTACCTACTGTACCACTCTAGTGTTGTATCTACTGTACCACTCTAGTGTTGTATCTACTGTACCACTCTAGTGTTGTACCTACTGTACCACTCTAGTGTTGTATCTACTGTACCACTCTAGTGTTGTATCTACTGTACCACTCTAGTGTTGTATCTACTGTACCACTCTAGTGTTGTACCTACTGTACCACTCTAGTGTTGTATCTACTGTACCACTCCAGTGGTTTATCTACTGTACCACTCTAGTGGTGTATCTACTGTACCACTCCAGTGGTGTATCTCTGTACCACTCTAGTGTTGTATCTCTGTACCACTCCAGTGGTGTATCTACTGTACCACTCTAGTGGTGTATCTACTGTACCACTCTAGTGGTGTATCTACTGTACCACTCCAGTGGTTTATCTACTGTACCACTCTAGTGGTGTATCTACTGTACCACTCTAGTGGTGTATCTACTGTACCACTCTAGTGGTGTATCTACTGTACCACTCCAGTGGTTTATCTACTGTACCACTCTAGTGGTGTATCTACTGTACCACTCTAGTGGTGTATCTACTGTACCACTCTAGTGTTGTATCTACTGTACCACTCTAGTGGTGTATCTACTGTACCACTCTAGTGGTTTATCTACTGTACCACTCTAGTAGTTTATCTACTGTACCACTCTAGTGGTGTATCTACTGTACCACTCCAGTGGTGTATCTCTGTACCACTCTAGTGGTGTATCTACTGTACCACTCTAGTGTTGTATCTACTGTACCACTCTAGTGGTGTATCTACTGTACCACTCTAGTGGTGTACCTACTGTACCACTCTAGTGTTGTACCTACTGTACCACTCTAGTGTTGTACCTACTGTACCACTCTAGTGGTGTATCTACTGTACCACTCCAGTGGTGTATCTCTGTACCACTCTAGTGGTGTATCCACTGTACCACTCTAGTGTTGTACCTATTGTACCACTCTAGTGGTGTATCTACTGTACCACTCTAGTGTTGTACCTACTGTACCACTCTAGTGTTGTATCTACTGTACCACTCTAGTGGTGTATCTACTGTACCACTCTAGTGTTGTACCTACTGTACCACTCTAGTGGTGTACCTACTGTACCACTCCAGTTGTGTATCTACTGTACCACTCTAGTGTTGTACCTACTGTACCACTCCAGTGGTGTATCTACTGTACCACTCTAGTGGTGTATCTACTGTACCACTCTAGTGGTGTACCTACTGTACCACTCCAGTGGTGTATCTACTGTACCACTCTAGTGTTGTACCTACTGTACCACTCCAGTGGTGTACCTACTGTACCACTCTAGTGGTGTATCTCTGTACCACTCTAGTGGTGTATCTACTGTACCACTCTAGTGTTGTATCTACTGTACCACTCTAGTGTTGTACCTACTGTACCACTCTAGTGTTGTACCTACTGTACCACTCTAGTGTTGTACCTACTGTACCACTCCAGTGGTTTATCTACTGTACCACTCTAGTGGTGTATCTACTGTACCACTCCAGTGGTGTACCTACTGTACCACTCCAGTGGTGTATCTACTGTACCACTCTAGTGTTGTACCTACTGTACCACTCCAGTGGTGTATCTACTGTACCACTCTAGTGGTGTACCTACTGTACCACTCTAGTGGTGTATCTACTGTACCACTCTAGTGGTGTATCTACTGTACCACTCTAGTGGTGTATCTACTGTACCACTCTAGTGTTGTACCTACTGTACCACTCCAGTGGTGTATCTACTGTACCACTCTAGTGGTGTATCTACTGTACCACTCTAGTGGTGTATCTACTGTACCACTCTAGTGGTGTATCTACTGTACCACTCCAGTGGTGTATCTACTGTACCACTCTAGTGGTGTATCTACTGTACCACTCTAGTGGTGTATCTACTGTACCACTCCAGTGGTGTATCTACTGTACCACTCTAGTGGTGTATCTACTGTACCACTCCAGTGGTGTATCTCTGTACCACTCTAGTGGTGTATCTACTGTACCACTCTAGTGGTGTACCTACTGTACCACTCTAGTGGTGTATCTACTGTACCACTCTAGTGGTGTATCTACTGTACCACTCTAGTGGTGTATCTACTGTACCACTCTAGTGGTGTATCTACTGTACCACTCTAGTGGTGTATCTACTGTCCCACTCTAGTGTTGTACCTACTGTACCACTCCAGTGGTGTATCTACTGTACCACTCTAGTGGTAAAGCTACTGTACCACTCTAGTGGTGTATCTACTGTACCACTCTAGTGGTGTATCTACTGTACCACTCCAGTGGTGTATCTACTGTACCACTCTAGTGGTGTATCTACTGTACCACTCTAGTGGTGTACCTACTGTACCACTCCAGTGGTGTATCTACTGTACCACTCTAGTGTTGTACCTACTGTACCACTCCAGTGGTGTATCTACTGTACCACTCTAGTGGTGTACCTACTGTACCACTCTAGTGGTGTATCTACTGTACCACTCTAGTGGTGTACCTACTGTACCACTCTAGTGGTGTATCTACTGTACCACTCTAGTGCTGTACCTACTGTACCACTCCAGTGGTGTATCTACTGTACCACTCTAGTGGTGTATCTACTGGACCACTCTAGTGGTGTATCTACTGTACCACTCTAGTGGTGTATCTACTGTACCACTCCAGTGGTGTATCTACTGTACCACTCTAGTGGTGTACCTACTGTACCACTCTAGTGGTGTATCTACTGTACCACTCCAGTGTTGTATCTACTGTACCACTCTAGTGGTGTATCTACTGTACCACTCCAGTGGTGTATCTCTGTACCACTCTAGTGGTGTATCTACTGTACCACTCTAGTGGTGTATCTACTGTACCACTCTAGTGGTGTATCTACTGTACCACTCTAGTGGTGTATCTACTGTACCACTCTAGTTGTGTATCTACTGTACCACTCTAGTGGTGTATCTACTGTCCCACTCTAGTGTTGTACCTACTGTACCACTCTAGTGGTGTTCCTACTGTACCACTCTAGTGGTGTATCTACTGTACCACTCTAGTGGTGTTCCTACTGTACCACTCTAGTGGTGTATCTACTGTACCACTCTAGTGGTGTATCTACTGTACCACTCTAGTGGTGTACCTACTGTACCTACTGTACCACTCTAGTGTTGTACCTACTGTACCACTCTAGTGGTGTATCTACTGTACCACTCTAGTAATGTACCTACTGTACCACTCTAGTGTTGTATCTACTGTACCACTCTAGTGTTGTACCTACTGTACCACTCTAGTGTTGTACCTACTGTACCACTAGTGGTGTACCTACTGTACCACTCTAGTGGTGTATCTCTGTACCACTCTAGTGGTGTATCTACTGTACCACTCTAGTGTTGTACCTACTGTACCACTCTAGTGTTGAATCTACTGTACCACTCTAGTGTTGTATCTACTGTACCACTCTAGTGTTGTACCTACTGTACCACTCTAGTGTTGTATCTACTGTACCACTCTAGTGTTGTATCTACTGTACCACTCTAGTGTTGTATCTACTGTACCACTCTAGTGTTGTATCTACTGTACCACTCTAGTGTTGTATCTACTGTACCACTCTAGTGTTGTATCTACTGTACCACTCTAGTGTTTCACCTACTGTACCACTCTAGTGTTGTATCTACTGTACCACTCCAGTGGTTTATCTACTGTACCACTCTAGTGGTGTATCTACTGTACCACTCCAGTGGTGTATCTCTGTACCACTCTAGTGTTGTATCTCTGTACCACTCCAGTGGTGTATCTACTGTACCACTCTAGTGGTGTATCTACTGTACCACTCTAGTGGTGTATCTACTGTACCACTCTAGTGTTGTACCTACTGTACCACTCTAGTGGTGTACCTACTGTACCACTCCAGTTGTGTATCTACTGTACCACTCTAGTGTTGTACCTACTGTACCACTCCAGTGGTGTATCTACTTTACCACTCTAGTGGTGTATCTACTGTACCACTCTATTGGTGTACCTACTGTACCACTCCAGTGGTGTATCTACTGTACCACTCTAGTGTTGTACCTACTGTACCACTCCAGTGGTGTATCTACTGTACCACTCTAGTGGTGTACCTACTGTACCACTCTAGTGGTGTATCTACTGTACCACTCTAGTGGTGTATCTACTGTACCACTCTAGTGGTGTATCTACTGTACCACTCTAGTGCTGTACCTACTGTACCACTCCAGTGGTGTATCTACTGTACCACTCTAGTGGTGTATCTACTGGACCACTCTAGTGGTGTATCTACTGTACCACTCTAGTGGTGTATCTACTGTACCACTCCAGTGGTGTATCTACTGTACCACTCTAGTGGTGTATCTACTGTACCACTCTAGTGGTGTATCTACTGTACCACTCTAGTGGTGTATCTACTGTACCACTCTAGTTGTGTATCTACTGTACCACTCTAGTGGTGTATCTACTGTCCCACTCTAGTGTTGTACCTACTGTACCACTCTAGTGGTGTTCCTACTGTACCACTCTAGTGGTGTATCTACTGTACCACTCTAGTGGTGTTCCTACTGTACCACTCTAGTGGTGTATCTACTGTACCACTCTAGTGGTGTATCTACTGTACCACTCTAGTGGTGTACCTACTGTACCTACTGTACCACTCTAGTGTTGTACCTACTGTACCACTCTAGTGGTGTATCTACTGTACCACTCTAGTGTTGTACCTACTGTACCACTCTAGTGTTGTATCTACTGTACCACTCTAGTGTTGTACCTACTGTACCACTCTAGTGTTGTACCTACTGTACCACTAGTGGTGTACCTACTGTACCACTCTAGTGGTGTATCTCTGTACCACTCTAGTGGTGTATCTACTGTACCACTCTAGTGTTGTACCTACTGTACCACTCTAGTGTTGAATCTACTGTACCACTCTAGTGTTGTATCTACTGTACCACTCTAGTGTTGTACCTACTGTACCACTCTAGTGTTGTATCTACTGTACCACTCTAGTGTTGTATCTACTGTACCACTCTAGTGTTGTACCTACTGTACCACTCTAGTGTTGTATCTACTGTACCACTCTAGTGTTGTATCTACTGTACCACTCTAGTGTTGTATCTACTGTACCACTCTAGTGTTGTACCTACTGTACCACTCTAGTGTTGTATCTACTGTACCACTCCAGTGGTTTATCTACTGTACCACTCTAGTGGTGTATCTACTGTACCACTCCAGTGGTGTATCTCTGTACCACTCTAGTGTTGTATCTCTGTACCACTCCAGTGGTGTATCTACTGTACCACTCTAGTGGTGTATCTACTGTACCACTCTAGTGGTGTATCTACTGTACCACTCCAGTGGTTTATCTACTGTACCACTCTAGTGGTGTATCTACTGTACCACTCTAGTGGTGTATCTACTGTACCACTCTAGTGGTGTATCTACTGTACCACTCCAGTGGTTTATCTACTGTACCACTCTAGTGGTGTATCTACTGTACCACTCTAGTGGTGTATCTACTGTACCACTCTAGTGTTGTATCTACTGTACCACTCTAGTGGTGTATCTACTGTACCACTCTAGTGGTTTATCTACTGTACCACTCTAGTAGTTTATCTACTGTACCACTCTAGTGGTGTATCTACTGTACCACTCCAGTGGTGTATCTCTGTACCACTCTAGTGGTGTATCTACTGTACCACTCTAGTGTTGTATCTACTGTACCACTCTAGTGGTGTATCTACTGTACCACTCTAGTGGTGTACCTACTGTACCACTCTAGTGTTGTACCTACTGTACCACTCTAGTGTTGTACCTACTGTACCACTCTAGTGGTGTATCTACTGTACCACTCCAGTGGTGTATCTCTGTACCACTCTAGTGGTGTATCCACTGTACCACTCTAGTGTTGTACCTATTGTACCACTCTAGTGGTGTATCTACTGTACCACTCTAGTGTTGTACCTACTGTACCACTCTAGTGTTGTATCTACTGTACCACTCTAGTGGTGTATCTACTGTACCACTCTAGTGTTGTACCTACTGTACCACTCTAGTGGTGTACCTACTGTACCACTCCAGTTGTGTATCTACTGTACCACTCTAGTGTTGTACCTACTGTACCACTCCAGTGGTGTATCTACTGTACCACTCTAGTGGTGTATCTACTGTACCACTCTAGTGGTGTACCTACTGTACCACTCCAGTGGTGTATCTACTGTACCACTCTAGTGTTGTACCTACTGTACCACTCCAGTGGTGTATCTACTGTACCACTCTAGTGGTGTACCTACTGTACCACTCTAGTGGTGTATCTACTGTACCACTCTAGTGGTGTATCTACTGTACCACTCTAGTGGTGTATCTACTGTACCACTCTAGTGTTGTACCAATTGTACCACTCTAGTGTTGTACCTATTGTACCACTCTAGTGTTGTATCTACTGTACCACTCTAGTGGTGTACATACTGTACCACTCTAGTGTTGTACCTACTGTACCACTCTAGTGTTGTATCTACTGTACCACTCTAGTGTTGTATCTACTGTACCACTCTAGTGTTGTATCTACTGTACCACTCTATTGGTGTATCTACTGTACCACTCTAGTGTTGTATCTACAGTACCACTCTAGTGGTGTATCTCTGTACCACTCTAGTGTTGTACCTACTGTACCACTCTAGTGGTGTATCTACTGTACCACTCTAGTGGTGTATCTACTGTACCACTCTAGTGGTGTATCTACTGTACCACTCTAGTGTTGTATCTACTGTACCACTCTAGTGGTGTATTTACTGTACCACTCTAGTGGTGTATCTACTGTATCACTCTAGTGTTGTACCTACTGTACCACTCTAGTGGTGTATCTACTGTACCAATCTAGTGGTCTACCTACTGTACCACTCTAGTGTTGTATCTACTGTACCACTCTAGTGTTGTATCTACTGTACCACTCTAGTGTTGTATCTACTGTACCACTCTATTGGTGTATCTACTGTACCACTCTAGTGTTGTATCTACAGTACCACTCTAGTGGTGTATCTCTGTACCACTCTAGTGTTGTACCTACTGTACCACTCTAGTGGTGTATCTACTGTACCACTCTAGTGGTGTATCTACTGTACCACTCTAGTGGTGTATCTACTGTACCACTCTAGTGGTCTATCTACTGTACCACTCTAGTGGTGTACCTACTGTACCACTCTAGTGGTGTACCTACTGTACCACTCTAGTTGTGTATCTACTGTACCACTCTAGTGTTGTACCTACTGTACCACTCTAGTGGTGAATCTACTGTACCACTCTAGTGGTGTATCTACTGTACCACTCTAGTGGTGTACCTACTGTACCACTCTAGTGGTGTATCTACTGTACCACTCTAGTGTTGTACCTACTGTACCACTCTAGTGGTGTACCTACTGTACCACTCTAGTGGTGTATCTCTATACCACTCTAGTGTTGTACCTACTGTACCACTCTAGTGGTGTACCTACTGTACCACTCTAGTGGTGTATCTCTATACCACTCCAGTGGTGTACCTACTGTACCACTCTAGTGTTGTACCTACTGTACCACTCTAGTGGTGTATCTACTGTACCACTTTAGTGGTGTATCTACTGTACCACTCTAGTGTTGTACCTACTGTACCACTCTAGTGTTGTACCTACTGTACCACTCTAGTGTTGTACCTACTGTACCACTCTAGTGTTGTACCTACTGTACCACTCTAGTGTTGTACCTACTGTACCACTCTAGTGTTGTACCTACTGTACCACTCTAGTGGTGTATCTCTGTACCACTCTAGTGGTGTACCTACTGTACCACTCTAGTGGTGTATCTACTGTACCACTCTAGTGGTGAATCTACTGTACCACTCTAGTGGTGTATCTACTGTACCACTCCAGTGGTGTATCTCTGTACCACTCTAGTGGTGTATCTACTGTACCACGCTAGTGGTGTATCTCTGTACCACTCTAGTGTTGTACATACTGTACCACTCTAGTGTTGTACCTACTGTACCACTCTAGTGTTGTACCTACTGTACCACTCTAGTGGTGTACCTACTGTACCACTCTAGTGGTGTTCTTACTGTACCACTCTAGTGGTGTTCCTACTGTACCACTCTAGTGGTGTATCTACTGTACCACTCTAGTGGTGTATCTACTGTACCACTCTAGTGGTGTACCTACTGTACCTAATGTACCACTCTAGTGGTGTACCTACTGTATCTAATGTACCACTCTAGTGGTGTACCTACTGTACCACTCTAGTGGTGTATCTACTGTACCACTCTAGTGTTGTACCTACTGTACCACTCTAGTGTTGTATCTACTGTACCACTCTAGTGTTGTACCTACTGTACCACTCTAGTGTTGTACCTACTGTACCACTAGTGGTGTACCTACTGTACCACTCTAGTGGTGTATCTCTGTACCACTCTAGTGGTGTATCTACTGTACCACTCTAGTGGTGTATCTCTGTACCACTCTAGTGGTGTACCTACTGTACCACTCTAGTGGTGTATCTCTGTACCACTCTAGTGGTGTATCTACTGTACCACTCTAGTGTTGTATCTACTGTACCACTCTAGTGTTGTACCTACTGTACCACTCTAGTGTTGTACCTACTGTACCACTCTAGTGTTGTACCTACTGTACCACTCCAGTGGTTTATCTACTGTACCACTCTAGTGGTGTATCTACTGTACCACTCCAGTGGTGTACCTACTGTACCACTCCAGTGGTGTATCTACTGTACCACCCTAGTGTTGTACCTACTGTACCACTCCAGTGGTGTATCTACTGTACCACTCTAGTGGTGTACCTACTGTACCACTCTAGTGGTGTATCTACTGTACCACTCTAGTGGTGTATCTACTGTACCACTCTAGTGGTGTATCTACTGTACCACTCTAGTGTTGTACCTACTGTACCACTCCAGTGGTGTATCTACTGTACCACTCTAGTGGTCTATCTACTGTACCACTCTAGTGGTGTATCTACTGTACCACTCTAGTGGTGTATCTACTGTACCACTCCAGTGGTGTATCTACTGTACCACTCTAGTGGTGTATCTACTGTACCACTCTAGTGGTGTATCTACTGTACCACTCCAGTGGTGTATCTACTGTACCACTCTAGTGGTGTATCTACTGTACCACTCCAGTGGTGTATCTCTGTACCACTCTAGTGGTGTATCTACTGTACCACTCTAGTGGTGTATCTACTGTACCACTCTAGTGGTGTATCTACTGTACCACTCTAGTGGTGTATCTACTGTACCACTCTAGTGGTGTATCTACTGTACCACTCTAGTGGTGTATCTACTGTACCACTCTAGTGGTGTATCTACTGTACCACTCCAGTGGTGTATCTACTGTACCACTCTACTGGTGTACCTACTGTACCACTCCAGTGGTGTATCTCTGTACCACTCTAGTGGTGTACCTACTGTACCACTCTAGTGGTGTAGCTACTGTACCACTCTAGTGGTGTGTCTACTGTACCACTCTAGTGGTGTATCTACTGTACCACTCTAGTGGTGTACCTACTGTACCACTCTAGTGGTGTACCTACTGTACCACTCTAGTGGTGTATCTACTGTACCACTCTAGTGGTGTACCTACTGTACCACTCTAGTGTTGTACCTACTGTACCACTCTAGTGGTGTATCTACTGTACCACTCTAGTGGTGTACCTACTGTACCACTCTAGTGGTGTTCCTACTGTACCACTCTAGTATTGTACCTATTGTACCACTCTAGTGGTGTATCTACTGTACCACTCTAGTGGTGTATCTACTGTACCACTCTAGTGTTGTACCAATTGTACCACTCTAGTGTTGTACCTATTGTACCACTCTAGTGTTGTATCTACTGTACCACTCTAGTGGTGTACATACTGTACCACTCTAGTGTTGTACCTACTGTACCACTCTAGTGTTGTATCTACTGTACCACTCTAGTGTTGTATCTACTGTACCACTCTAGTGTTGTATCTACTGTACCACTCTATTGGTGTATCTACTGTACCACTCTAGTGTTGTATCTACAGTACCACTCTAGTGGTGTATCTCTGTACCACTCTAGTGTTGTACCTACTGTACCACTCTAGTGGTGTATCTACTGTACCACTCTAGTGGTGTATCTACTGTACCACTCTAGTGGTGTATCTACTGTACCACTCTAGTGGTAAAGCTACTGTACCACTCTAGTGGTGTATCTACTGTACCACTCCAGTGGTGTATCTACTGTACCACTCTAGTGGTGTATCTACTGTACCACTCTAGTGGTGTATCTACTGTACCACTCCAGTGGTGTATCTACTGTACCACTCTACTGGTGTACCTACTGTACCACTCCAGTGGTGTATCTCTGTACCACTCTAGTGGTGTACCTACTGTACCACTCTAGTGGTGTAGCTACTGTATCACTCTAGTGTTGTACCTACTGTACCACTCTAGTGGTGTATCTACTGTACCAATCTAGTGGTCTACCTACTGTACCACTCTAGTGGTGTACCTACTGTACCACTCTAGTGGTGTACCTACTGTACCACTCTAGTGGTGTATCTACTGTACCACTCTAGTGTTGTACCTACTGTACCACTCTACCTACTGTACCACTCTAGTGGTGTACCTACTGTACCACTCTAGTGGTGTATCTACTGTACCACTCTAGTGGTGTATCTACTGTACCACTTTAGTGGTGTATCTACTGTACCACTTTAGTGGTGTATCTTTGTACCACTCTAGTGTTGTACCTACTGTGCCACTCTAGTGGTGTATTTACTGTACCACTCTAGTGGTTTATCTACTGTACCACTCTAGTGGTGTATCGACTGTACCACTCTAGTGTTGTACCTACTGTACCACTCTAGTGGTGTATCTACTGTACCACTCTAGTGGTGTACCTACTGTACCACTCTAGTGGTGTACCTACTGTACCACTCTAGTGGTGTATCTACTGTACCACTCTTGTGTTGTACCTACTGTACCACTCTAGTGGTGTATCTACTGTACCACTCTAGTGGTGTACCTACTGTACCACTCTAGTGGTCTATCTACTGTACCACTCTAGTGGTGTACCTACTGTACCACTCTAGTGGTGTACCTACTGTACCACTCTAGTTGTGTATCCACTGTACCACTCTAGTGTTGTACCTACTGTACCACTCTAGTGGTGAATCTACTGTACCACTCTAGTGGTGTATCTACTGTACCGCTCTAGTGGTGTACCTACTGTACCGCTCTAGTGGTGTATCTACTGTACCACTCTAGTTGTGTACCTACTGTACCACTCTAGTGGTGTACCTACTGTACCACTCTAGTGGTGTATCTCTATACCACTCCAGTGGTGTACCTACTGTACCACTCTAGTGGTGTACCTACTGTACCACTCTAGTGGTGTATCTACTGTACCACTTTAGTGGTGTATCTACTGTACCACTCTAGTGTTGTACCTACTGTACCACTCTAGTGTTGTACCTACTGTACCACTCTAGTGTTGTACCTACTGTACCACTCTAGTGTTGTACCTACTGTACCACTCTAGTGTTGTACCTACTGTACCACTCTAGTGGTGTATCTCTGTACCACTCTAGTGGTGTACCTACTGTACCACTCTAGTGGTGTATCTACTGTACCACTCTAGTGGTGAATCTACTGTACCACTCTAGTGGTGTATCTACTGTACCACTCCAGTGGTGTATCTCTGTACCACTCTAGTGGTGTATCTACTGTACCACGCTAGTGGTGTATCTCTGTACCACTCTAGTGTTGTACATACTGTACCACTCTAGTGTTGTACCTACTGTACCACTCTAGTGGTGTACCTACTGTACCACTCTAGTGGTGTGCTTACTGTACCACTCTAGTGGTGTTCCTACTGTACCACTCTAGTGGTGTATCTACTGTACCACTCTAGTGGTGTATCTACTGTACCACTCTAGTGGTGTACATACTGTACCACTCTAGTGTTGTACCTACTGTACCACTCTAGTGTTGTATCTACTGTACCACTCTAGTGTTGTATCTACTGTACCACTCTAGTGTTGTATCTACTGTACCACCCTATTGGTGTATCTACTGTACCACTCTAGTGTTGTATCTACAGTACCACTCTAGTGGTGTATCTCTGTACCACTCTAGTGTTGTACCTACTGTACCACTCTAGTGGTGTATCTACTGTACCACTCTAGTGGTGTATCTACTGTACCACTCTAGTGGTGTATCTACTGTACCACTCTAGTGGTAAAGCTACTGTACCACTCTAGTGGTGTATCTACTGTACCACTCTAGTGGTGTATCTACTGTACCACTCCAGTGGTGTATCTACTGTACCACTCTAGTGGTGTATCTACTGTACCACTCTAGTGGTGTATCTACTGTACCACTCCAGTGGTGTATCTACTGTACCACTCTACTGGTGTACCTACTGTACCACTCCAGTGGTGTATCTCTGTACCACTCTAGTGGTGTACCTACTGTACCACTCTAGTGGTGTAGCTACTGTATCACTCTAGTGTTGTACCTACTGTACCACTCTAGTGGTGTATCTACTGTACCAATCTAGTGGTCTACCTACTGTACCACTCTAGTGGTGTACCTACTGTACCACTCTAGTGGTGTACCTACTGTACCACTCTAGTGGTGTATCTACTGTACCACTCTAGTGTTGTACCTACTGTACCACTCTACCTACTGTACCACTCTAGTGGTGTACCTACTGTACCACTCTAGTGGTGTATCTACTGTACCACTCTAGTGGTGTATCTACTGTACCACTTTAGTGGTGTATCTACTGTACCACTTTAGTGGTGTATCTTTGTACCACTCTAGTGTTGTACCTACTTTGCCACTCTAGTGGTGTATTTACTGTACCACTCTAGTGGTTTATCTACTGTACCACTCTAGTGGTGTATCGACTGTACCACTCTAGTGTTGTACCTACTGTACCACTCTAGTGGTGTATCTACTGTACCACTCTAGTGGTGTACCTACTGTACCACTCTAGTGGTGTACCTACTGTACCACTCTAGTGGTGTATCTACTGTACCACTCTTGTGTTGTACCTACTGTACCACTCTAGTGGTGTATCTACTGTACCACTCTAGTGGTGTACCTACTGTACCACTCTAGTGGTCTATCTACTGTACCACTCTAGTGGTGTACCTACTGTACCACTCTAGTGGTGTACCTACTGTACCACTCTAGTTGTGTATCCACTGTACCACTCTAGTGTTGTACCTACTGTACCACTCTAGTGGTGAATCTACTGTACCACTCTAGTGGTGTATCTACTGTACCGCTCTAGTGGTGTACCTACTGTACCGCTCTAGTGGTGTATCTACTGTACCACTCTAGTTGTGTACCTACTGTACCACTCTAGTGGTGTACCTACTGTACCACTCTAGTGGTGTATCTCTATACCACTCCAGTGGTGTACCTACTGTACCACTCTAGTGGTGTACCTACTGTACCACTCTAGTGGTGTATCTACTGTACCACTTTAGTGGTGTATCTACTGTACCACTCTAGTGTTGTACCTACTGTACCACTCTAGTGTTGTACCTACTGTACCACTCTAGTGTTGTACCTACTGTACCACTCTAGTGTTGTACCTACTGTACCACTCTAGTGTTGTACCTACTGTACCACTCTAGTGGTGTATCTCTGTACCACTCTAGTGGTGTACCTACTGTACCACTCTAGTGGTGTATCTACTGTACCACTCTAGTGGTGAATCTACTGTACCACTCTAGTGGTGTATCTACTGTACCACTCCAGTGGTGTATCTCTGTACCACTCTAGTGGTGTATCTACTGTACCACGCTAGTGGTGTATCTCTGTACCACTCTAGTGTTGTACATACTGTACCACTCTAGTGTTGTACCTACTGTACCACTCTAGTGGTGTACCTACTGTACCACTCTAGTGGTGTGCTTACTGTACCACTCTAGTGGTGTTCCTACTGTACCACTCTAGTGGTGTATCTACTGTACCACTCTAGTGGTGTATCTACTGTACCACTCTAGTGTTGTACCTACTGTACCACTCTAGTGGTGTATCTACTGTACCACTCTAGTGTTGTACCTACTGTACCACTCTAGTGTTGTATCTACTGTACCACTCTAGTGTTGTACCTACTGTACCACTCTAGTGTTGTACCTACTGTACCACTAGTGGTGTACCTACTGTACCACTCTAGTGGTGTATCTCTGTACCACTCTAGTGGTGTATCTACTGTACCACTCTAGTGTTGTACCTACTGTACCACTCTAGTGTTGAATCTACTGTACCACTCTAGTGTTGTATCTACTGTACCACTCTAGTGTTGTACCTACTGTACCACTCTAGTGTTGTATCTACTGTACCACTCTAGTGTTGTATCTACTGTACCACTCTAGTGTTGTACCTACTGTACCACTCTAGTGTTGTATCTACTGTACCACTCTAGTGTTGTATCTACTGTACCACTCTAGTGTTGTATCTACTGTACCACTCTAGTGTTGTACCTACTGTACCACTCTAGTGTTGTATCTACTGTACCACTCCAGTGGTTTATCTACTGTACCACTCTAGTGGTGTATCTACTGTACCACTCCAGTGGTGTATCTCTGTACCACTCTAGTGTTGTATCTCTGTACCACTCCAGTGGTGTATCTACTGTACCACTCTAGTGGTGTATCTACTGTACCACTCTAGTGGTGTATCTACTGTACCACTCCAGTGGTTTATCTACTGTACCACTCCAGTGGTGTATCTACTGTACCACTCTAGTGGTGTACCTACTGTACCACTCTAGTGGTGTATCTACTGTACCACTCTAGTGGTGTATCTACTGTACCACTCTAGTGGTGTATCTACTGTACCACTCTAGTGTTGTACCTACTGTACCACTCCAGTGGTGTATCTACTGTACCACTCTAGTGGTGTATCTACTGTACCACTCTAGTGGTGTATCTACTGTACCACTCTAGTGGTGCATCTACTGTACCACTCCAGTGGTGTATCTACTGTACCACTCTAGTGGTGTATCTACTGTACCACTCTAGTGGTGTATCTACTGTACCACTCCAGTGGTGTATCTACTGTACCACTCTAGTGGTGTATCTACTGTACCACTCCAGTGGTGTATCTCTGTACCACTCTAGTGGTGTATCTACTGTACCACTCTAGTGGTGTATCTACTGTACCACTCTAGTGGTGTATCTACTGTACCACTCTAGTGGTGTATCTACTGTACCACTCTAGTGGTGTATCTACTGTACCACTCTAGTGGTGTATCTACTGTACCACTCTAGTGGTGTATCTACTGTCCCACTCTAGTGTTGTACCTACTGTACCACTCCAGTGGTGTATCTACTGTACCACTCTAGTGGTATATCTACTGTACCACTCTAGTGTTGTACCTACTGTACCACTCTAGTGGTGTATCTACTGTACCACTCCAGTGGTGTATCTACTGTACCACTCTAGTGGTGTATCTACTGTACCACTCTAGTGGTGTATCTACTGTACCACTCCAGTGGTGTATCTACTGTACCACTCTACTGGTGTACCTACTGTACCACTCCAGTGGTGTATCTCTGTACCACTCTAGTGGTGTACCTACTGTACCACTCTAGTGGTGTAGCTACTGTACCACTCTAGTGGTGTGTCTACTGTACCACTCTAGTGGTGTATCTACTGTACCACTCTAGTGGTGTACCTACTGTACCACTCTAGTGGTGTGCCTACTGTACCACTCTAGTGGTGTATCTACTGTACCACTCTAGTGGTGTACCTACTGTACCACTCTAGTGTTGTACCTACTGTACCACTCTAGTGGTGTATCTACTGTACCACTCTAGTGGTGTACCTACTGTACCACTCTAGTGGTGTTCCTACTGTACCACTCTAGTATTGTACCTATTGTACCACTCTAGTGGTTTATCTACTCTACCACTCTAGTGGTGTATCTACTGTACCACTCTAGTGTTGTACCTATTGTACCACTCTAGTGTTGTATCTACTGTACCACTCTAGTGGTGTACATACTGTACCACTCTAGTGTTGTACCTACTGTACCACTCTAGTGGTGTACCTACTGTACCACTCTAGTTGTGTATCTACTGTACCACTCTAGTGTTGTACCTACTGTACCACTCTAGTGGTGAATCTACTGTACCACTCTAGTGGTGTACCTACTGTACCACTTTAGTGGTGTATCCACTGTACCACTCTAGTGTTGTACCTACTGTACCACTCTAGTGTTGTACCTACTGTACCACTCTAGTGTTGTACCTACTGTACCACTCTAGTGTTGTACCTACTGTACCACTCTAGTGTTGTACCTACTGTACCACTCTAGTGTTGTACCTACTGTACCACTCTAGTGGTGTATCTCTGTACCACTCTAGTGGTGTACCTACTGTACCACTCTAGTGGTGTATCTACTGTACCACTCTAGTGGTGAATCTACTGTACCACTCTAGTGGTGTATCTACTGTACCACTCCAGTGGTGTATCTCTGTACCACTCTAGTGGTGTATCTACTGTACCACGCTAGTGGTGTATCTCTGTACCACTCTAGTGTTGTACATACTGTACCACTCTAGTGTTGTACCTACTGTACCACTCTAGTGGTGTACCTACTGTACCACTCTAGTGGTGTTCTTACTGTACCACTCTAGTGGTGTTCCTACTGTACCACTCTAGTGGTGTATCTACTGTACCACTCTAGTGGTGTATCTACTGTACCACTCTAGTGGTGTACCTACTGTACCTAATGTACCACTCTAGTGGTGTACCTACTGTACCTAATGTACCACTCTAGTGGTGTACCTACTGTACCACTCTAGTGGTGTATCTACTGTACCACTCTAGTGTTGTACCTACTGTACCACTCTAGTGTTGTACCTACTGTACCACTCTAGTGTTGTACCTACTGTACCACTCTAGTGTTGTACCTACTGTACCACTAGTGGTGTACCTACTGTACCACTCTAGTGGTGTATCTCTGTACCACTCTAGTGGTGTATCTACTGTACCACTCTAGTGTTGTATCTACTGTACCACTCTAGTGTTGTATCTACTGTACCACTCTAGTGTTGTACCTACTGTACCACTCTAGTGTTGTATCTACTGTACCACTCTAGTGTTGTATCTACTGTACCACTCTAGTGTTGTATCTACTGTACCACTCTAGTGTTGTACCTACTGTACCACTCTAGTGGTGTATCTACTGTACGACTCTAGTGTTGTACCTACTGTACCACTCTAGTGTTGTACCTACTGTACCACTCCAGTGGTTTATCTACTGTACCACTCTAGTGGTGTATCTACTGTACCACTCCAGTGGTGTACCTACTGTACCACTCCAGTGGTGTATCTACTGTACCACTCTAGTGTTGTACCTACTGTACCACTCCAGTGGTGTATCTACTGTACCACTCTAGTGGTGTACCTACTGTACCACTCTAGTGGTGTATCTACTGTACCACTCTAGTGGTGTATCTACTGTACCACTCTAGTGGTGTATCTACTGTACCACTCTAGTGTTGTACCTACTGTACCACTCCAGTGGTGTATCTACTGTACCACTCTAGTGGTGTATCTACTGTACCACTCTAGTGGTGTATCTACTGTACCACTCTAGTGGTGTATCTACTGTACCACTCTAGTGGTGTATCTACTGTACCACTCTAGTGGTATATCTACTGTACCACTCCAGTGGTGTATCTACTGTACCACTCTAGTGGTGTATCTACTGTACCACTCCAGTGGTGTATCTCTGTACCACTCTAGTGGTGTATCTACTGTACCACTCTAGTGGTGTATCTACTGTACCACTCTAGTGGTGTATCTACTGTACCACTCTAGTGGTGTATCTACTGTACCACTCTAGTGGTGTATCTACTGTACCACTCTAGTGGTGTATCTACTGTACCACTCTAGTGGTGTATCTACTGTACCACTCTAGTGGTGTATCTACTGTCCCACTCTAGTGTTGTACCTACTGTACCACTCCAGTGGTGTATCTACTGTACCACTCTAGTGGTAAAGCTACTGTACCACTCTAGTGGTGTATCTACTGTACCACTCTAGTGGTGTATCTACTGTACCACTCCAGTGGTGTATCTACTGTACCACTCTAGTGGTGTATCTACTGTACCACTCTAGTGGTGTATCTACTGTACCACTCCAGTGGTGTATCTACTGTACCACTCTACTGGTGTACCTACTGTACCACTCCAGTGGTGTATCTCTGTACCACTCTAGTGGTGTATCTACTGTACCACTCTAGTGGTGTACCTACTGTACCACTCTAGTGGTGTACCTACTGTACCACTCTAGTGGTGTACCTACTGTACCACTCTAGTGGTGTTCCTACTGTACCACTCTAGTATTGTACCTATTGTACCACTCTAGTGGTGTATCTACTGTACCACTCTAGTGGTGTATCTACAGTACCACTCTAGTGTTGTACCAATTGTACCACTCTAGTGTTGTACCTATTGTACCACTCTAGTGTTGTATCTACTGTACCACTCTAGTGGTGTACATACTGTACCACTCTAGTGTTGTACCTACTGTACCACTCTAGTGTTGTATCTACTGTACCACTCTAGTGTTGTATCTACTGTACCACTCTAGTGTTGTATCTACTGTACCACTCTATTGGTGTATCTACTGTACCACTCTAGTGTTGTATCTACAGTACCACTCTAGTGGTGTATCTCTGTACCACTCTAGTGTTGTACCTACTGTACCACTCTAGTGGTGTATCTACTGTACCACTCTAGTGGTGTATCTACTGTACCACTCTAGTGGTGTATCTACTGTACCACTCTAGTGTTGTATCTACTGTACCACTCTAGTGGTGTATTTACTGTACCACTCTAGTGGTGTATCTACTGTATCACTCTAGTGTTGTACCTACTGTACCACTCTAGTGGTGTATCTACTGTACCAATCTAGTGGTCTACCTACTGTACCACTCTAGTGGTGTACCTACTGTACCACTCTAGTGGTGTACCTACTGTACCACTCTAGTGGTGTATCTACTGTACCACTCTAGTGTTGTACCTACTGTACCACTCTACCTACTGTACCACTCTAGTGGTGTACCTACTGTACCACTCTAGTGGTGTATCTACTGTACCACTCTAGTGGTGTATCTACTGTACCACTTTAGTGGTGTATCTACTGTACCACTTTAGTGGTGTATCTTTGTACCACTCTAGTGTTGTACCTACTGTGCCACTCTAGTGGTGTATTTACTGTACCACTCTAGTGGTTTATCTACTGTACCACTCTAGTGGTGTATCGACTGTACCACTCTAGTGTTGTACCTACTGTACCACTCTAGTGGTGTATCTACTGTACCACTCTAGTGGTGTATCTACTGTACCACTCTAGTGTTGTACCTACTGTACCACTCTAGTGTTGTACCTACTGTACCACTCTAGTGTTGTACCTACTGTACCACTAGTGGTGTACCTACTGTACCACTCTAGTGGTGTATCTCTGTACCACTCTAGTGGTGTATCTACTGTACCACTCTAGTGTTGTATCTACTGTACCACTCTAGTGTTGTATCTACTGTACCACTCTAGTGTTGTACCTACTGTACCACTCTAGTGTTGTATCTACTGTACCACTCTAGTGTTGTATCTACTGTACCACTCTAGTGTTGTATCTACTGTACCACTCTAGTGTTGTACCTACTGTACCACTCTAGTGGTGTATCTACTGTACGACTCTAGTGTTGTACCTACTGTACCACTCCAGTGGTTTATCTACTGTACCACTCCAGTGGTTTATCTACTGTACCACTCTAGTGGTGTATCTACTGTACCACTCCAGTGGTGTACCTACTGTACCACTCCAGTGGTGTATCTACTGTACCTAATGTACCACTCTAGTGGTGTACCTACTGTACCACTCTAGTGGTGTATCTACTGTACCACTCTAGTGTTGTACCTACTGTACCACTCTAGTGTTGTACCTACTGTACCACTCTAGTGTTGTACCTACTGTACCACTCTAGTGTTGTACCTACTGTACCACTAGTGGTGTACCTACTGTACCACTCTAGTGGTGTATCTCTGTACCACTCTAGTGGTGTATCTACTGTACCACTCTAGTGTTGTATCTACTGTACCACTCTAGTGTTGTATCTACTGTACCACTCTAGTGTTGTACCTACTGTACCACTCTAGTGTTGTATCTACTGTACCACTCTAGTGTTGTATCTACTGTACCACTCTAGTGTTGTATCTACTGTACCACTCTAGTGTTGTACCTACTGTACCACTCTAGTGGTGTATCTACTGTACGACTCTAGTGTTGTACCTACTGTACCACTCTAGTGTTGTACCTACTGTACCACTCCAGTGGTTTATCTACTGTACCACTCTAGTGGTGTATCTACTGTACCACTCCACTGGTGTACCTACTGTACCACTCCAGTGGTGTATCTACTGTACCACTCTAGTGTTGTACCTACTGTACCACTCCAGTGGTGTATCTACTGTACCACTCTAGTGGTGTACCTACTGTACCACTCTAGTGGTGTATCTACTGTACCACTCTAGTGGTGTATCTACTGTACCACTCTAGTGGTGTATCTACTGTACCACTCTAGTGTTGTACCTACTGTACCACTCCAGTGGTGTATCTACTGTACCACTCTAGTGGTGTATCTACTGTACCACTCTAGTGGTGTATCTACTGTACCACTCTAGTGGTGTATCTACTGTACCACTCCAGTGGTGTATCTACTGTACCACTCTAGTGGTGTATCTACTGTACCACTCTAGTGGTATATCTACTGTACCACTCCAGTGGTGTATCTACTGTACCACTCTAGTGGTGTATCTACTGTACCACTCCAGTGGTGTATCTCTGTACCACTCTAGTGGTGTATCTACTGTACCACTCTAGTGGTGTATCTACTGTACCACTCTAGTGGTGTATCTACTGTACCACTCTAGTGGTGTATCTACTGTACCACTCTAGTGGTGTATCTACTGTACCACTCTAGTGGTGTATCTACTGTACCACTCTAGTGGTGTATCTACTGTACCACTCTAGTGGTGTATCTACTGTCCCACTCTAGTGTTGTACCTATTGTACCACTCCAGTGGTGTATCTACTGTACCACTCTAGTGGTAAAGCTACTGTACCACTCTAGTGGTGTATCTACTGTACCACTCTAGTGGTGTATCTACTGTACCACTCCAGTGGTGTATCTACTGTACCACTCTAGTGGTGTATCTACTGTACCACTCTAGTGGTGTATCTACTGTACCACTCCAGTGGTGTATCTACTGTACCACTCTACTGGTGTACCTACTGTACCACTCCAGTGGTGTATCTCTGTACCACTCTAGTGGTGTACCTACTGTACCACTCTAGTGGTGTAGCTACTGTACCACTCTAGTGGTGTGTCTACTGTACCACTCTAGTGGTGTATCTACTGTACCACTCTAGTGGTGTACCTACTGTACCACTCTAGTGGTGTACCTACTGTACCACTCTAGTGGTGTACCTACTGTACCACTCTAGTGGTGTTCCTACTGTACCACTCTAGTATTGTACCTATTGTACCACTCTAGTGGTGTATCTACTGTACCACTCTAGTGGTGTATCTACAGTACCACTCTAGTGTTGTACCAATTGTACCACTCTAGTGTTGTACCTATTGTACCACTCTAGTGTTGTATCTACTGTACCACTCTAGTGGTGTACATACTGTACCACTCTAGTGTTGTACCTACTGTACCACTCTAGTGTTGTATCTACTGTACCACTCTAGTGTTGTATCTACTGTACCACTCTAGTGTTGTATCTACTGTACCACTCTATTGGTGTATCTACTGTACCACTCTAGTGTTGTATCTACAGTACCACTCTAGTGGTGTATCTCTGTACCACTCTAGTGTTGTACCTACTGTACCACTCTAGTGGTGTATCTACTGTACCACTCTAGTGGTGTATCTACTGTACCACTCTAGTGGTGTATCTACTGTACCACTCTAGTGTTGTATCTACTGTACCACTCTAGTGGTGTATTTACTGTACCACTCTAGTGGTGTATCTACTGTATCACTCTAGTGTTGTACCTACTGTACCACTCTAGTGGTGTATCTACTGTACCAATCTAGTGGTCTACCTACTGTACCACTCTAGTGGTGTACCTACTGTACCACTCTAGTGGTGTACCTACTGTACCACTCTAGTGGTGTATCTACTGTACCACTCTAGTGTTGTACCTACTGTACCACTCTACCTACTGTACCACTCTAGTGGTGTACCTACTGTACCACTCTAGTGGTGTATCTACTGTACCACTCTAGTGGTGTATCTACTGTACCACTTTAGTGGTGTATCTACTGTACCACTTTAGTGGTGTATCTTTGTACCACTCTAGTGTTGTACCTACTGTGCCACTCTAGTGGTGTATTTACTGTACCACTCTAGTGGTTTATCTACTGTACCACTCTAGTGGTGTATCGAGTGTACCACTCTAGTGTTGTACCTACTGTACCACTCTAGTGGTGTATCTACTGTACCACTCTAGTGGTGTACCTACTGTACCACTCTAGTGGTGTACCTACTGTACCACTCTAGTGGTGTATCTACTGTACCACTCTTGTGTTGTACCTACTGTACCACTCTAGTGGTGTATCTACTGTACCACTCTAGTGGTGTACCTACTGTACCACTCTAGTGGTCTATCTACTGTACCACTCTAGTGGTGTACCTACTGTACCACTCTAGTGGTGTACCTACTGTACCACTCTAGTTGTGTATCTACTGTACCACTCTAGTGTTGTACCTACTGTACCACTCTAGTGGTGAATCTACTGTACCACTCTAGTGGTGTATCTACTGTACCACTCTAGTGGTGTACCTACTGTACCGCTCTAGTGGTGTATCTACTGTACCACTCTAGTTGTGTACCTACTGTACCACTCTAGTGGTGTACCTACTGTACCACTCTAGTGGTGTATCTCTATACCACTCCAGTGGTGTACCTACTGTACCACTCTAGTGGTGTACCTACTGTACCACTCTAGTGGTGTATCTACTGTACCACTTTAGTGGTGTATCTACTGTACCACTCTAGTGTTGTACCTACTGTACCACTCTAGTGTTGTACCTACTGTACCACTCTAGTGTTGTACCTACTGTACCACTCTAGTGTTGTACCTACTGTACCACTCTAGTGTTGTACCTACTGTACCACTCTAGTGGTGTATCTCTGTACCACTCTAGTGGTGTACCTACTGTACCACTCTAGTGGTGTATCTACTGTACCACTCTAGTGGTGAATCTACTGTACCACTCTAGTGGTGTATCTACTGTACCACTCCAGTGGTGTATCTCTGTACCACTCTAGTGGTGTATCTACTGTACCACGCTAGTGGTGTATCTCTGTACCACTCTAGTGTTGTACCTACTGTACCACTAGTGGTGTACCTACTGTACCACTCTAGTGGTGTATCTCTGTACCACTCTAGTGTTGTATCTACTGTACCACTCTATTGGTGTATCTACTGTACCACTCTAGTGTTGTATCTACAGTACCACTCTAGTGGTGTATCTCTGTACCACTCTAGTGTTGTACCTACTGTACCACTCTAGTGGTGTATCTACTGTACCACTCTAGTGGTGTATCTACTGTACCACTCTAGTGGTGTATCTACTGTACCACTCTAGTGTTGTATCTACTGTACCACTCTAGTGGTGTATTTACTGTACCACTCTAGTGGTGTATCTACTGTATCACTCTAGTGTTGTACCTACTGTACCACTCTAGTGGTGTATCTACTGTACCAATCTAGTGGTGTACCTACTGTACCACTCTAGTGGTGTACCTACTGTACCACTCTAGTGGTGTACCTACTGTACCACTCTAGTGGTGTATCTACTGTACCACTCTAGTGTTGTACCTACTGTACCACTCTACCTACTGTACCACTCTAGTGGTGTACCTACTGTACCACTCTAGTGGTGTATCTACTGTACCACTCTAGTGGTGTATCTACTGTACCACTTTAGTGGTGTATCTACTGTACCACTTTAGTGGTGTATCTTTGTACCACTCTAGTGTTGTACCTACTGTGCCACTCTAGTGGTGTATTTACTGTACCACTCTAGTGGTTTATCTACTGTACCACTCTAGTGGTGTATCGAGTGTACCACTCTAGTGTTGTACCTACTGTACCACTCTAGTGGTGTATCTACTGTACCACTCTAGTGGTGTACCTACTGTACCACTCTAGTGGTGTACCTACTGTACCACTCTAGTGGTGTATCTACTGTACCACTCTTGTGTTGTACCTACTGTACCACTCTAGTGGTGTATCTACTGTACCACTCTAGTGGTGTACCTACTGTACCACTCTAGTGGTCTATCTACTGTACCACTCTAGTGGTGTACCTACTGTACCACTCTAGTGGTGTACCTACTGTACCACTCTAGTTGTGTATCTACTGTACCACTCTAGTGTTGTACCTACTGTACCACTCTAGTGGTGAATCTACTGTACCACTCTAGTGGTGTATCTACTGTACCACTCTAGTGGTGTACCTACTGTACCGCTCTAGTGGTGTATCTACTGTACCACTCTAGTTGTGTACCTACTGTACCACTCTAGTGGTGTACCTACTGTACCACTCTAGTGGTGTATCTCTATACCACTCCAGTGGTGTACCTACTGTACCACTCTAGTGGTGTACCTACTGTACCACTCTAGTGGTGTATCTACTGTACCACTTTAGTGGTGTATCTACTGTACCACTCTAGTGTTGTACCTACTGTACCACTCTAGTGTTGTACCTACTGTACCACTCTAGTGTTGTACCTACTGTACCACTCTAGTGTTGTACCTACTGTACCACTCTAGTGTTGTACCTACTGTACCACTCTAGTGGTGTATCTCTGTACCACTCTAGTGGTGTACCTACTGTACCACTCTAGTGGTGTATCTACTGTACCACTCTAGTGGTGAATCTACTGTACCACTCTAGTGGTGTATCTACTGTACCACTCCAGTGGTGTATCTCTGTACCACTCTAGTGGTGTATCTACTGTACCACGCTAGTGGTGTATCTCTGTACCACTCTAGTGTTGTACCTACTGTACCACTAGTGGTGTACCTACTGTACCACTCTAGTGGTGTATCTCTGTACCACTCTAGTGGTGTATCTACTGTACCACTCTAGTGTTGTATCTACTGTACCACTCTAGTGTTGTATCTACTGTACCACTCTAGTGTTGTACCTACTGTACCACTCTAGTGTTGTATCTACTGTACCACTCTAGTGTTGTATCTACTGTACCACTCTAGTGTTGTATCTACTGTACCACTCTAGTGTTGTACCTACTGTACCACTCTAGTGGTGTATCTACTGTACGACTCTAGTGTTGTACCTACTGTACCACTCCAGTGGTTTATCTACTGTACCACTCCAGTGGTTTATCTACTGTACCACTCTAGTGGTGTATCTACTGTACCACTCCAGTGGTGTACCTACTGTACCACTCCAGTGGTGTATCTACTGTACCTAATGTACCACTCTAGTGGTGTACCTACTGTACCACTCTAGTGGTGTATCTACTGTACCACTCTAGTGTTGTACCTACTGTACCACTCTAGTGTTGTACCTACTGTACCACTCTAGTGTTGTACCTACTGTACCACTCTAGTGTTGTACCTACTGTACCACTAGTGGTGTACCTACTGTACCACTCTAGTGGTGTATCTCTGTACCACTCTAGTGGTGTATCTACTGTACCACTCTAGTGTTGTATCTACTGTACCACTCTAGTGTTGTATCTACTGTACCACTCTAGTGTTGTACCTACTGTACCACTCTAGTGTTGTATCTACTGTACCACTCTAGTGTTGTATCTACTGTACCACTCTAGTGTTGTATCTACTGTACCACTCTAGTGTTGTACCTACTGTACCACTCTAGTGGTGTATCTACTGTACGACTCTAGTGTTGTACCTACTGTACCACTCTAGTGTTGTACCTACTGTACCACTCCAGTGGTTTATCTACTGTACCACTCTAGTGGTGTATCTACTGTACCACTCCACTGGTGTACCTACTGTACCACTCCAGTGGTGTATCTACTGTACCACTCTAGTGTTGTACCTACTGTACCACTCCAGTGGTGTATCTACTGTACCACTCTAGTGGTGTACCTACTGTACCACTCTAGTGGTGTATCTACTGTACCACTCTAGTGGTGTATCTACTGTACCACTCTAGTGGTGTATCTACTGTACCACTCTAGTGTTGTACCTACTGTACCACTCCAGTGGTGTATCTACTGTACCACTCTAGTGGTGTATCTACTGTACCACTCTAGTGGTGTATCTACTGTACCACTCTAGTGGTGTATCTACTGTACCACTCCAGTGGTGTATCTACTGTACCACTCTAGTGGTGTATCTACTGTACCACTCTAGTGGTATATCTACTGTACCACTCCAGTGGTGTATCTACTGTACCACTCTAGTGGTGTATCTACTGTACCACTCCAGTGGTGTATCTCTGTACCACTCTAGTGGTGTATCTACTGTACCACTCTAGTGGTGTATCTACTGTACCACTCTAGTGTTGTATCTACTGTACCACTCTAGTGGTGTATCTACTGTACCACTCTAGTGGTGTATCTACTGTACCACTCTAGTGGTGTATCTACTGTACCACTCTAGTGGTGTATCTACTGTACCACTCTAGTGGTGTATCTACTGTCCCACTCTAGTGTTGTACCTATTGTACCACTCCAGTGGTGTATCTACTGTACCACTCTAGTGGTAAAGCTACTGTACCACTCTAGTGGTGTATCTACTGTACCACTCTAGTGGTGTATCTACTGTACCACTCCAGTGGTGTATCTACTGTACCACTCTAGTGGTGTATCTACTGTACCACTCTAGTGGTGTATCTACTGTACCACTCCAGTGGTGTATCTACTGTACCACTCTACTGGTGTACCTACTGTACCACTCCAGTGGTGTATCTCTGTACCACTCTAGTGGTGTACCTACTGTACCACTCTAGTGGTGTAGCTACTGTACCACTCTAGTGGTGTGTCTACTGTACCACTCTAGTGGTGTATCTACTGTACCACTCTAGTGGTGTACCTACTGTACCACTCTAGTGGTGTACCTACTGTACCACTCTAGTGGTGTACCTACTGTACCACTCTAGTGGTGTTCCTACTGTACCACTCTAGTATTGTACCTATTGTACCACTCTAGTGGTGTATCTACTGTACCACTCTAGTGGTGTATCTACAGTACCACTCTAGTGTTGTACCAATTGTACCACTCTAGTGTTGTACCTATTGTACCACTCTAGTGTTGTATCTACTGTACCACTCTAGTGGTGTACATACTGTACCACTCTAGTGTTGTACCTACTGTACCACTCTAAGGTTGTATCTACTGTACCACTCTAGTGTTGTATCTACTGTACCACTCTAGTGTTGTATCTACTGTACCACTCTATTGGTGTATCTACTGTACCACTCTAGTGTTGTATCTACAGTACCACTCTAGTGGTGTATCTCTGTACCACTCTAGTGTTGTACCTACTGTACCACTCTAGTGGTGTATCTACTGTACCACTCTAGTGGTGTATCTACTGTACCACTCTAGTGGTGTATCTACTGTACCACTCTAGTGTTGTATCTACTGTACCACTCTAGTGGTGTATTTACTGTACCACTCTAGTGGTGTATCTACTGTATCACTCTAGTGTTGTACCTACTGTACCACTCTAGTGGTGTATCTACTGTACCAATCTAGTGGTCTACCTACTGTACCACTCTAGTGGTGTACCTACTGTACCACTCTAGTGGTGTACCTACTGTACCACTCTAGTGGTGTATCTACTGTACCACTCTAGTGTTGTACCTACTGTACCACTCTACCTACTGTACCACTCTAGTGGTGTACCTACTGTACCACTCTAGTGGTGTATCTACTGTACCACTCTAGTGGTGTATCTACTGTACCACTTTAGTGGTGTATCTACTGTACCACTTTAGTGGTGTATCTTTGTACCACTCTAGTGTTGTACCTACTGTGCCACTCTAGTGGTGTATTTACTGTACCACTCTAGTGGTTTATCTACTGTACCACTCTAGTGGTGTATCGACTGTACCACTCTAGTGTTGTACCTACTGTACCACTCTAGTGGTGTATCTACTGTACCACTCTAGTGGTGTACCTACTGTACCACTCTAGTGGTGTACCTACTGTACCACTCTAGTGGTGTATCTACTGTACCACTCTTGTGTTGTACCTACTGTACCACTCTAGTGGTGTATCTACTGTACCACTCTAGTGGTGTACCTACTGTACCACTCTAGTGGTCTATCTACTGTACCACTCTAGTGGTGTACCTACTGTACCACTCTAGTGGTGTACCTACTGTACCACTCTAGTGGTGTACCTACTGTACCACTCTAGTGTTGTACCTACTGTACCACTCTAGTGGTGAATCTACTGTACCACTCTAGTGGTGTATCTACTGTACCACTCTAGTGGTGTACCTACTGTACCGCTCTAGTGGTGTATCTACTGTACCACTCTAGTTGTGTACCTACTGTACCACTCTAGTGGTGTACCTACTGTACCACTCTAGTGGTGTATCTCTATACCACTCCAGTGGTGTACCTACTGTACCACTCTAGTGGTGTACCTACTGTACCACTCTAGTGGTGTATCTACTGTACCACTTTAGTGGTGTATCTACTGTACCACTCTAGTGTTGTACCTACTGTACCACTCTAGTGTTGTACCTACTGTACCACTCTAGTGTTGTACCTACTGTACCACTCTAGTGTTGTACCTACTGTACCACTCTAGTGTTGTACCTACTGTACCACTCTAGTGGTGTATCTCTGTACCACTCTAGTGGTGTACCTACTGTACCACTCTAGTGGTGTATCTACTGTACCACTCTAGTGGTGAATCTACTGTACCACTCTAGTGGTGTATCTACTGTACCACTCTAGTGGTGTATCTACTGTACCACTCCAGTGGTGTATCTCTGTACCACTCTAGTGGTGTATCTACTGTACCACGCTAGTGGTGTATCTCTGTACCACTCTAGTGTTGTACATACTGTACCACTCTAGTGTTGTACCTACTGTACCACTCTAGTGGTGTACCTACTGTACCACTCTAGTGGTGTTCTTACTGTACCACTCTAGTGGTGTTCCTACTGTACCACTCTAGTGGTGTATCTACTGTACCACTCTAGTGGTGTATCTACTGTACCACTCTAGTGGTGTATCTACTGTACCACTCTAGTGGTGTATCTACTGTACCACTCTAGGGGTGTACATACTGTACCTAATGTACCACTCTAGTGGTGTACCTACTGTACCTAATGTACCACTCTAGTGGTGTATCTACTGTACCACTCTAGTGTTGTACCTACTGTACCACTCTAGTGTTGTATCTACTGTACCACTCTAGTGTTGTACCTACTGTACCACTCTAGTGTTGTACCTACAGTACCACTAGTGGTGTACCTACTGTACCACTCTAGTGGTGTATCTCTGTACCACTCTAGTGGTGTATCTACTGTACCACTCTAGTGTTTTATCTACTGTACCACTCTAGTGTTGTATCTACTGTACCACTCTAGTGTTGTACCTACTGTACCACTCTAGTGTTGTATCTACTGTACCACTCTAGTGTTGTATCTACTGTACCACTCTAGTGTTGTATCTACTGTACCACTCTAGTGTTGTACCTACTGTACCACTCTAGTGGTGTATCTACTGTACCACTCTAGTGTTGTACCTACTGTACCACTCTAGTGTTGTACCTACTGTACCACTCCAGTGGTTTATCTACTGTACCACTCTAGTGGTGTATCTACTGTACCACTCCAGTGGTGTATCTCTGTACCACTCTAGTGTTGTATCTCTGTACCACTCTAGTGGTGTATCTACTGTACCACTCTAGTGGTGTATCTACTGTACCACTCTAGTGGTGTATCTACTGTACCACTCCAGTGGTTTATCTACTGTACCACTCTAGTGGTGTATCTACTGTACCACTCTAGTGGTGTATCTACTGTACCACTCTAGTGGTGTATCTACTGTACCACTCTAGTAGTGTATCTACTGTACCACTCCAGTGGTTTATCTTCTGTACCACTCTAGTGGTGTATCTACTGTACCACTCCAGTGGTGTATCTACTGTACCACTCTAGTGGTGTATCTACTGTACCACTCTAGTGTTGTATCTACTGTACCACTCTAGTGGTGTATCTACTGTACCACTCTAGTGGTTTATCTACTGTACCACTCTAGTGGTGTATCTACTGTACCACTCTAGTGGTGTATCTACTGTACCACTCCAGTGGTGTATCTCTGTACCACTCTAGTGGTGTATCTACTGTACCACTCTAGTGTTGTATCTACTGTACCACTCTAGCGGTGTATCTACTGTACCACTCTAGTGGTGTACCTACTGTACCACTCTAGTGTTGTACCTACTGTACCACTCTAGTGTTGTACCTACTGTACCACTCTAGTGGTGTATCTACTGTACCACTCCAGTGGTGTATCTCTGTACCACTCTAGTGGTGTATCCACTGTACCACTCTAGTGTTGTACCTACTGTACCACTAGTGGTGTACCTACTGTACCACTCTAGTGGTGTTTCTCTGTACCACTCTAGTGGTGTATCTGCTGTACCACTCTAGTGTTGTACCTACTGTACCACTCTAGTGTTGTATCTACTGTACCACTCTAGTGTTGTATCTACTGTACCACTCTAGTGTTGTACCTACTGTACCACTCTAGTGTTGTATCTACTGTACCACTCTAGTGTTGTATCTACTGTACCACTCTAGTGTTGTATCTACTGTACCACTCTAGTGTTGTACCTACTGTACCACTCTAGTGTTGTACCTACTGTACCACTCCAGTGGTTTATCTACTGTACCACTCTAGTGGTGTATCTACTGTACCACTCTAGTGGTGTATCTACTGTACCACTCTAGTGGTGTATCTACTGTACCACTCTAGTGGTGTATCTACTGTACCACTCCAGTGGTTTATCTACTGTACCACTCTAGTGGTGTATCTACTGTACCACTCTAGTGGTGTATCTACTGTACCACTCTAGTGGTGTATCTACTGTACCACTCCAGTGGTTTATCTACTGTACCACTCTAGTGGTGTATCTACTGTACCACTCCAGTGGTGTATCTACTGTACCACTCTAGTGGTGTATCTACTGTACCACTCTAGTGGTGTATCTACTGTACCACTCCAGTGGTGTATCAACTGTACCACTCTAGTGGTGTATCTACTGTACCACTCTAGTGGTGTATCTACTGTACCACTCTAGTGTTGTACCTACTGTACCACTCCAGTGGTGTATCTACTGTCCACTCTAGTGGTGTATCTACTGTACCACTCTAGTGGTGTATCTACTGTACCACTCTAGTGGTGTATCTACTGTACCACTCTAGTGGTGTATCTACTGTACCACTCCAGTGGTGTATCTACTGTACCACTCTAGTGGTGTATCTACTGTACCACTCCAGTGGTGTATCTACTGTACCACTCTAGTGGTGTACCTACTGTACCACTCTAGTGGTGTATCTACTGTACCACTCTAGTGGTGTATCTACTGTACCACTCTAGTGGTGTATCTACTGTACCACTCTAGTGGTGTATCTACTGTACCACTCTAGTGTTGTACCTACTGTACCACTCCAGTGGTGTATCTACTGTACCACTCTAGTGGTGTATCTACTGTACCACTCTAGTGGTGTATCTACTGTACCACTCTAGTGGTGTATCTACTGTACCACTCCAGTGGTGTATCTACTGTACCACTCTAGTGGTGTATCTACTGTACCACTCTAGTGGTGTATCTACTGTACCACTCCAGTGGTGTATCTACTGTACCACTCTAGTGGTGTATCTAATGTACCACTCCAGTGGTGTATCTCTGTACCACTCTAGTGGTGTATCTCTGTACCACTCTAGTGGTGTACCTACTGTACCACTCTAGTGTTGTATCTACTGTACCACTCTAGTGGTGTATCTCTGTACCACTCTAGTGGTGTACCTACTGTACCACTCTAGTGCGGACTGAGAGAGGACCTGTATGCGATTGATGGCTGTGGCTGATAAAATAGTTTCCACAGGGACTTGGCAATGACCGAGTCCATTTGGCAAGTCAACCGATACTGGAACAAATGTGTATGTATACTGTGCACATAAGGATTATCAGGATGAAGACCAGATGGTGGAGAGGGTAAGAGTTGTGAGTTGAGTTTAGGGGTGGTTGTGATTTGAGAGCTATGCTACCTGGAGGGTAAGTATAGATTCATGCACGCTTAGTGTGTGTCTTTCACAGTGATGCCCTGAAAGGGACGCATGCCCGCACTCACACACACACACTTAAACACACATTGTTACTTTGAAAGCTCTCTCACTTCCTCTCCTTAGTACCACTAGTGTTATTAGAATCAAAACCAAATGAAAGCAGAGAGAGAAAGATAGAGAGCTAACTTATGTCAGACACCCACGACCTGGCTGAGTTTTCTGTCTCGTGTCATCCCCCCATGCACCATCTTTTAATCCCACCTTCCCCGCACATCAGACCACACATCTCTTCTTTTCTTTTATCACTAGATTCATGAGATACAACTGGGAAGCTATGCAGGGGTTTGAAGCCTTCAAAAGCCAGAGAGAGAGAGAGAGAGAGAGAGAGAGAGAGAGAGAGAGAGAGAGAGAGAGAGAGAGAGAGAGAGAGAGAGAGAGAGACAGACAGACAGACAGACAGACAGACAGACAGACAGACAGACAGACAGACAGACAGACAGACAGACAGACAGACAGACAGACAGACAGACAGACAGACAGACAGACAGACAGACAGACAGACAGACAGACAGACAGACAGACAGACAGACAGACAGACAGACAGACAGACAGACAGACAGACAGACAGACAGACAGACCAAATGTGAACGATCTGAGAGACAAGGCAAGAAGGGCATTCTATGCCATCAAAATGAACATAGAATTCCACATACCAAATAGGATCTGGCTAAAAATACTTGAATCAGTTATAGAACCTATAGGTTGTGAGGTCTGGGGTCCGCTTACCAACCAAGAATTCATAAAATGGGACAAACACCAAATTGAGACTCTGCATGTAGAATTCTCCAAAAATATCCTCTGTGTACAACGTAGAACACCAAATAATGCATGCAGAGCAGAATTAGGCCGATACCCGCTAATTATCAATATCCAGAAAAGAGACGTTAAATTCTACAACCACCTAAAAGGAAGCGATTCCCAAACCATCCATAACAAAGCCATCACCTACAGAGAGATGAACCTGGAGAAGAGCCCCCTAAGCAAGCTGGTCCTAGGGCTCTGTTCACAAACACAAACACAGTCCCCGGACAGCAACACAATTAGACCCAATCAAATGATGAGAAAACAAAAGGATAATTACTTGACACATTGGAAAGAATTGACAAAAAAACAGAGCAAACTAGAATGCTATTTGGCCCTAAACAGAGAGTACACAGTGGCAGAATACCTGACCACTGTGACTGACCCAAACTTAAGGAAAGCTTTGACTATGTACAGACTCAGTGAGCATAGCCTTGCTATTGAGAAAGGCCGCCGTAGGCAGACATGGCTCTCAAGAGAAGACAGGCTATGTGCACACTGCCCACAAAATGAGGTGGAAACTGAGCTGCACTTCCTAACCTCCTGCCCAATGTATGACCATATTAGAGAGACATATTTCCCTCAGATTACACAGATCCACAAAGAATTTGAAAACAAATCCAATTTTGATAAACTCCCATATCTACTGGGAGAAATTCCACAGTGTGCCATCACAGCAGCAAGATTTGTGACCTGTTGCCACAAGAAAAGGGCAACCAGTGAAGAACAAACACCATTGTAAATACAACCCATATTTATGCTTATTTATTTTAACTTGTGTGCTTTAACCATTTGTACATTGTTACAACACTGTATATATATAATATAACATTTGTAATGTCTTTATTGTTTTGAAACTTCTGTATGTGTAATGTTTACTGTTAATTTGTATTGTTTATTTCACTTTTGTATAATATCTACCTCACTTGCTTTGGCAATGTTAACACATGTTTCCCATGCCAATAAAGCCCCTTGAATTGAATTGAATTGATAGATAGATAGATAGATAGATAGATAGATAGATAGATAGATAGATAGATAGATAGATAGATAGATAGATAGATAGATAGATAGATAGATAGATAGATAGATAGATAGATAGATAGATAGATAGATAGATAGATAGATAGATAGATAGATAGATAGATAGATAGATAGATAGATAGATAGATAGATAGATAGATAGATATTATTAGATAGATTATTCCCATGTTTCTCTCGGTGGTGTGTAGGACGGTTTGTGACTGCAGCGTTCTGAAAACCTCTTTCTTTCTGGGTATGAGAGAAAACATTGCCCTAAATCTCCTCATCTGATGAAGGTGGTGGGCCCAGGTTTGGAAACAAACAATTGCTTAGGTCTGCCTGAGATAGATTTGATTCAGAGTTGTACATGCTTCTTCTGTGCCATGTAAGGACATGGATATTCACACCCATTAGTTTTAATTGTCCAGATCTGAAGCATTCTAATGAATTTGACATTTGGAGTTGTATTACATTATGATGTGGTAAATAATACTGTACCTACAGGCTCTTTGAGTTTACAGTTAGACCGTTCGGACTTCATCTTTACCCTACTATGTTTCCCTTTTCTTACATGCAGTACTGTATATCTTCACCTTGCCTCATCCGTCTCACTTTCTCTTCTTCTCCCTCTCCTGTAATCAATCATTCTGAAGTTTTTGGAGGGAGATATGATATCCAGGATGAGTGTAGAATGGGTGTGTGAAACCTCAAACTATAGTGCCTTTGGCATTACATTCCGGCTGTTGCCATGGTGATAGGAGAGTGGAAGTAGAGATAAAAGTATTCATGATTTGATTGGGAGGCGATGGTGACTGCCTGATCACTACTACTACTGACTCCCTGATATCATTCCCCTCCACATCAAAGCAGCTTTTCCCGGGATAGGCCTCCCATATACCCCACAGAGATGACTCAGTACAAAGAGAGAGAGTCGACATACAGCTGTAATCGTTCTCTGGTGTTAGACTTCAGGGGTGGCCTGCAGGGGGTCCTCATATACCGACTGTAGCTACATTAAGGAAGAGCAGTTGGCCACTCTTTTCTCATATCCCACAGTCAGAGTTTTTGTATAGTTTTTGTATAGTTTTTGTATAGTTTTTGTATAGACAGGAATATTCACATTCTGTGACGCTCTTGTCAACCTTCAGCGATATGTTGATTCACTACCCTCTCTCTGTCTCAGTCTTTCCGCCACTCCCTCTCTCTTTCTCAATCTCTCTCTTCCTTAGACATACACACACATATGCACATGCGCAGCTTACAGACCACACATTAAATCACTTTTGATGTAATTTCACCGACAGAGGAATGAAAGGTTGGAGGTTCTGGGCCTGGGGGGCGGCTGGGAGGGGGGCTGCTCTTCTGACAAGGCAGTTCCTCCGGCACTGTTTAGCATTTACGGTCTTCCTGCTAATTCTGAACCAAGGTGATCCAGTCTCGGTCTCAGGCTGAAATAGATTTGAAGTACTGCTTTCTCTACCTCGCCACATAAGTCTTCATTAGCCAATCCCCATGACCCGCACTAAACCCACATCAATATACCCCCCAGCCATCATCAATATACCCCCCAGCCATCATCAATATACCCCCCAGCCATCATCAATATACCCCCCAGCAATCATCAATATACCCCCCAGCCATCATTAATATACCCCCCAGCCATCATCAATATACCCTGCTGTCCTGTAGGCTTTGCCTGGCAGGTAGCCTCACACTTCAGTCCAGCTTTAATCTAGATTCTGTCACACAGTTTAAACACTGCACCAACTCATTGCCATTCACTCAGCCCTCCCTCTCACATCCCTCCCTCCTTCCCTCCCTTTGTCATCCAAATGCATTCTGTGCACCTAATACCATTAGGGATGTCCATATCTCAGGCCCTTTTCTAATGCATGGAAAAAGGGGTTCTTATATTGAGGGAATTTGTTAGCGTGCCCTATCTTCTTTCTCATTTTAGTTTTCCCCCAGTGAATTAATCTGGGCGGGGAAAAATATAAAACAGAAAACAAAACAAACATTGAGTATCTCAAAAGGCAGCCAAGCTTGAGCGCCAGAAAAATACCAAAAACTAAGCAAGAAAAGGGGCTCTGGGGTTCTGATGCGCTAAAACATGTTTTGATTCATTCTGAAGGATGTAGTGTTGGATGGAATCAAATACAGTACCCTGATGACATCCACCCTAGGCAGTTTCCTGTCCTACTTGTGGTAAACATACAGATGTTCAGATTGGTGAAACAATAGAGGGAAGCTGGAGTCCATATCAGCTGATCATGATCTCTTTTTACCACAACTGGCCATAATCTTTAGTTCGCTATCATCATCAACACAAACACATATGCACGTGCACACAGATACACACACACACACACACACAGTACACACATACGTCCTATAGCAACTTGTTTGTAGTATCCCTGACTGAAGCATCCTGGTTGTGGGTTTTTGTTCCTACGGTACACTAACACTAAGCTGGAGTGGGACGCAACATTCTATACTCAGCCACTAATCCCTGTCGACTTCCTGTAACACCTTTTATATGACAGGATCACACATCTCAAAGCCCTCAAGTCTGGATCACACACACACTGACAGACACACACACTGACACACACTGGCAAATACACACACAAAGACATAGACACACATACATACACACATGAACACACCCGGGATGCATCCAAAGGACGTCTTATCATCTCCACATCCTGTCTGTAAAGCAGCCAACCAGAAACTATAGAGGTGGACGGCCATCTTTTGTTCTGCACACTCCCGATATGCAGTCTGAATACGGTATTGAAATTCCGCAAAGTACATATTAAAACGCAGCCCACACTTTAACAAGATATTTCTTCTACCTTCTACTTCACAAAAGTTACCTTGGTTGTCAGATACTATCGAAAAAGTTCTTGTAACTTTGTAAATAGTTAAAGCCGATCCTCTGCCCCCGTGGTCCCGTATGATCAGTCTGTGCAAGGAGCAAGGATTTGAAATGTTAATTAAGTACGAGGCCTTTGCCAGATAAAAAGGGAAAAAAATGAGCAGAAAGTTGTATGTAATAGAAACTTTGAATCCAGTCATGAAACTAAGATAGATTTCATGAATAATTGAAATCTGGAGAAAAAGCTTGCTGGAGGATACTGTCTGCCACATTTTAATTCAGTCAAAGTGAACAGGTGTTCAAGGAACTGCGTGGAAATCAAATCAACAAGCTCTCCAATACCACACAAGACACTTGTTGATGTACAGAAAATTATGGCAGACAACCAAGGCATAAACATCACATTATTGAAGATATAGAAGGAGAGGAAAATGACAGTGTTAATATTGTTTTCAAATGAAAGAGGGGCACATCTCCAAAGTTAATTTCCTGTCCAAAAGGACATTGTCACTACACTCTTAGGAAAAAAAATCCTATCTGTCCCCATAGGAGAACCCTTTGAAAAACCATTTTTGGTTCCATGTAAAACCATTTCTATAGAGGGCTGTACATGGAACTCAAAACGATGCTACCTGACAGCCGAAGAACCCTTTGGAACCCACTTTTCCAAGAGTGTATACACCAGCCTTTAACCACAAGAGAGAAAGCATGCATGTGTGTTTGAGAGAGAAAGAAAGAGAGAGAGAGAGAGAGAGAGAGAGAGAGAGAGAGAGAGAGAGAGAGAGAGAGAGTTGCCTTTCTGCTGGTCTAACATTAATCCATATTCAGCATTCAGTCTGAAACCGCCATCCTAGAAGTCGTGACTTCAACATGAGGGACATTGTAGAAAACTGGATTGTCTCTAACATATCTAACCAAGTTGATAATGTCATAATGTAGGCTGGCTCTGGCCCAACCCATCGGTTTCTGGAACCAATCAGAATGGTCAGAATGTGTTCGCATTCTAGAAATCATCGGGGAGAAAGGAAAATCCACTCATCGTGGAGAAGACCATAGAGAGACAAAGAGGACATCATCAAGAACACGGTGAGACAGAGAGGACCACATCAAGACCATAGAGAGACAGAGAGGACCACATCAAGACCATAGAGAGACAGAGAGGACCACATCAAGACCATAGAGAGACAGAGAGGACATCATCAAGACCATAGAGAGACAGAGAGGACCACATCAAGACCATAGAGAGACAGAGAGGACCACATCAAGACCATAGAGAGACAGAGAGGACCACATCAAGACCATAGAGAGACAGAGAGGACCACATCAAGACCATAGAGAGACAGAGAGGACATCATCAAGACCATAGAGAGACAGAGAGGACCACATCAAGACCATAGAGAGACAGAGAGGACCACATCAAGACCATAGAGAGACAGAGAGGACCACATCAAGACCATAGAGAGACAGAGAGGACCACATCAAGACCATAGAGAGACAGAGAGGACCACATCAAGACCATAGAGAGACAGAGAGGACCACATCAAGACCATAGAGAGACAGAGAGGACCACATCAAGACCATAGAGAGACAGAGGACCACATCAAGACCATAGAGAGACAGAGAGGACCACATCAAGACCATAGAGAGACAGAGAGGACCACATCAAGACCATAGAGAGACAGAGAGGACCACATCAAGACCATAGAGAGACAGAGAGGACCACATCAAGACCATAGAGAGACAGAGAGGACCACATCAAGACCATAGAGAGACAGAGAGGACCACATCAAGACCATAGAGAGACAGAGAGGACCACATCAAGACCATAGAGAGACAGAGAGGACCAAATCAAGACCATAGAGAGACAGAGAGGACATCATCAAGACCACAGAGAGACAGAGAGGACCACATCAAGACCACAGAGAGACAGAGAGGACCACATCAAGACCATAGAGAGACAGAGAGGACCACATCAAGACCATGGAGAGACAGAGAGGACCACATCAAGACCATAGAGAGACAGAGAGGACCACATCAAGACCATAGAGAGACAGAGAGGACCACATCAAGACCATAGAGAGACAGAGAGGACCACATCAAGACCATAGAGAGACAGAGAGGACCACATCAAGACCATAGAGAGACAGAGAGGACCACATCAAGACCATAGAGAGACAGAGAGGACCACATCAAGACCATAGAGAGACAGAGAGGACATCATCAAGACCATAGAGAGACAGAGAGGACCACATCAAGACCATAGAGAGACAGAGAGGACCACATCAAGACCATAGAGAGACAGAGAGGACCACATCAAGACCATAGAGAGACAGAGAGGACCACATCAAGACCATAGAGAGACAGAGAGGACCACATCAAGACCATAGAGAGACAGAGAGGACCACATCAAGACCATAGAGAGACAGAGAGGACCACATCAAGACCATAGAGAGACAGAGAGGACCACATCAAGACCATAGAGAGACAGAGAGGACCACATCAAGACCATAGAGAGACAGAGAGGACCACATCAAGACCATAGAGAGACAGAGAGGACCACATCAAGACCATAGAGAGACAGAGGACCACATCAAGACCATAGAGAGACAGAGAGGACCACATCAAGACCATAGAGAGACAGAGAGGACCACATCAAGACCATAGAGAGACAGAGAGGACCACATCAAGACCATAGAGAGACAGAGAGGACCACATCAAGACCATGGAGAGACAGAGAGGACCACATCAAGACCACGGAGAGACAGAGAGGACCACATCAAGACCATAGAGAGACAGAGAGGACCACATCAAGACCATAGAGAGACAGAGAGGACCACATCAAGACCATAGAGAGACAGAGAGGACCACATCAAGACCACAGAGAGACAGAGAGAACCACATCAAGACCACAGAGAGACAGAGAGGACCACATCAAGACCATAGAGAGACAGAGAGGACCACATCAAGACCATAGAGAGACAGAGAGGACCACATCAAGACCATAGAGAGACAGAGAGGACCACATCAAGACCACAGAGAGACAGAGAGGACCACATCAAGACCATAGAGAGACAGAGGACCACATCAAGACCACAGAGAGACAGAGAGGACCACATCAAGACCACGGAGAGACAGAGAGGACCACATCAAGACCACGGAGAGACAGAGAGGACCACATCAAGACCATAGAGAGACAGAGAGGACCACATCAAGACCATAGAGAGACAGAGAGGACCACATCAAGACCACAGAGAGACAGAGAGGACCACATCAAGACCATAGAGAGACAGAGAGGACCACATCAAGACCATAGAGAGACAGAGAGGACCACATCAAGACCATAGAGAGACAGAGAGGACCACATCAAGACAATAGAGAGACAGAGAGGACCACATCAAGACCATAGCGAGACAGAGAGGACAACATCAAGACCATAGAGAGACAGAGAGGACCAAATCAAGACCATAGAGAGACAGAGAGGACATCATCAAGACCATAGAGAGACAGAGAGGATATCATCAAGACCATAGAGAGACAGAGAGGACATCATCAAGACCATAGAGAGACAGAGAGGACCACATCAAGACCATAGAGAGACAGAGAGGACCACATCAAGACCATAGAGAGACAGAGAGGACATCATCAAGACCATAGAGAGACAGAGAGGACCACATCAAGACCATAGAGAGACAGAGAGGACCACATGAAGACCATAGAGAGACAGAGAGGACCACATCAAGACCATAGAGAGACAGAGAGGACAACATCAAGACCATAGAGAGACAGAGAGGACCAAATCAAGACCATAGAGAGACAGAGAGGACATCATCAAGACCATAGAGAGACAGAGAGGATATCATCAAGACCATAGAGAGACAGAGAGGACATCATCAAGACCATAGAGAGACAGAGAGGACCACATCAAGACCATAGAGAGACAGAGAGGACCACATCAAGACCAGGAGAAATAGAGGTTTGGGCGGAAAGACAGACAGAAGGGAAGGAAACACTGCTGCTACCTCGCTCTCCAACCAAGGTGCATGAATTAGGGGGCGCAAACTGAAGTGAAGTGGAATTTCCACAACAGAAGGACAGAAAGACAGACAGACAAAATAATATCATCCTTCAGGGTCATATGATATGGTACAGAGAGAGATTATGGTAACAGGCATAACAGAGGCAATAATAATAATAATAATTTAGTGGGTGCTTATATTTGTCCTATTTGTACAATTGTGTATTAATTGGAAATATGTTATTTACATATCCCAACACCACCTGAGAGTGGGTCACAGCCAGTGTCTGCAATTATCAGTGGCATCCCTGGAGCAATTAGTGTTTAGTGTCTTGCTCAAGGACAGATTTGTTTTAATCTTGTTCGCTCTGGGATGGGCTACCAGCTGGGCTATCTGCTGCCCCAGAGGTAACAGGGGTAACAGAGGTATGATAACAGGGGTAACAGAGGTATAGTAACAGGGGTAAAACAGGTAACAGGGGTAACAGAGGTATGGTAAAAGGGGTAACAGTAGTAACAGAGAAAAAGGGGTAAGAGGGGTAAGAGAGGTACACAGAGGTAACAGAGATAACAGGGGCAACAGAGGAAACATGGGAAACAGAGGTGACATGGGTTACAGGGGTATGGTAACAGTGTTAACGGAGGTATGGTAACAAGGTAAAAGAGGAATGGTAACAGGGGTAACATAAGTAACAGGTGTAACAGGGGTAAGAGAGGTAACAGTGGTAACAGAGGTATGGTAACAGGGGTAACAAAGATAACAGGGTACTAAAGGTAACAGAGGTATGGTAACAGGGGTAACAGATGTATGGTAAAAGGGGTAACAGAGGTAACAGAAGTAACAGGGTAACAGGAGTATCATAACAGAGGGAACAGAGGTATCGTAACAGGGGTAACAGAGGAAAAAAGGGTAACAGAGGTAACATGAGTAACAGAGGTAACATGGGTAACAGAGGTAACAGGGGTAACTGGGGTAACAGTGGTTACAGATGTATCATAACAGGGGTAACGGGGTAACAGAGGTAACAGAGGTAACAGGGGTAACAGGGGTAACAGAGGTAACAGATGTAACAGGGGCAACAGAGGTAGCAGTAGTAACAGTGGCAACAGAGGTAACAGCGGTAACAGATGTAACAGGGGTAACAGAGGTAGCAGTAGTAACAGTGGCAACAGAGGTAACAGCGGTAACAGATGTAACAGATGTAACAGGGGTAACAGTGGTAACAGGGGTAACAGAGGTAACAGAGGTAACAGCGGTAACAGCGGTAACAGGGGTAACAGAGATAACAGAGGTAGCAGTAGTAACAGTGGCAACAGAAGTAACAGCGGTAACAGATGTAACAGGGGTAACAGAGGTAGCAGTAGTAACAGTGGCAACAGAGGTAACAGCGGTAACAGATGTAACAGGGGTAACAGGGGTAACAGGGGTAACAAAGGTAACAGAGGTAACAGAGGTAACAGAGGTAACAGCGGTAACAGATGTAACAGGGGTAACAGTGGCAACAGAGGTAACGAGGGTAACAGGGGTAACAGAGGTAACAGAGGTAACAGCGGTAACAGATGTAACAGGGGTAACAGTGGCAACAGAGGTAACGAGGGTAACAGGGGTAACAGAGGTAACAGAGGTAACAAAGGTAACAGGGTAACGGGGTAACAGAGGTAAAGTAGTTAACAGGGGAACAGAGGTAACAGGTGTAACAGGAGTAACAGAGGTACAGAGGTAACAGAGATAACAGGGGTCACAGAGGTAGCAGGGGTAACATGGGTAACATAGGTAACAGGTGTAACAGAGGTAACAGAGGTAATATGGATTAACAGAGGTAACAGAGGTACAGACGTAACAGAGGTAATAGGGATTAACAGAAGGTAACGGGGTACAGAGGTAACAGGGGTAACAGGGGTAACAGGGGTCACAGAGGTAGCAGGGGTAACATGGGTAACAGAGGTAATAGGGATTAGCAGAAGGTAACAGGGTACAGAGGTAACAGAGGTAACAGAGGAAGCAGGGGTAACATGGGTAACATAGGTAATAGGGATTAACAGAGGTAACAGGGGTAACAGAGATAACAGAGGTAGCAGTAGTAACAGTGGCAACAGAAGTAACAGCGGTAACAGATGTAACAGGGGTAACAGAGGTAGCAGTAGTAACAGTGGCAACAGAGGTAACAGCGGTAACAGATGTAACAGGGGTAACAGTGGCAACAGAGGTAACGAGGGTAACAGGGGTAACAGAGGTAACAGAGGTAACAAAGGTAACAGGGTAACGGGGTAACAGAGGTAAAGTAGTTAACAGGGGAACAGAGGTAACATAGGTAACAGAGGTAACAGGTGTAACAGAGGTAACAGAGGTAATATGGATTAACAGAGGTAACAGAGGTACAGACGTAACAGAGGTAATAGGGATTAACAGAAGGTAACGGGGTACAGAGGTAACAGGGGTAACAGGGGTAACAGGGGTCACAGAGGTAGCAGGGGTAACATGGGTAACAGAGGTAATAGGGATTAGCAGAAGGTAACAGGGTACAGAGGTAACAGGGGTAACAGGGATAACAGGGGTCACAGAGGTAGCAGGGGTAACATGGGTAACATAGGTAATAGGGATTAACAGAGGTAACAGGGGTAGCTGGTTAAACAGAGATAACACAGGTAACAGTAGTAACAGTGGCAACAGGGGTAACATGGGTAACATGGGTAACAGAGGTAACAAAGGTAACAGGGTAAGAGAGGTAACAGGTGTAACAGGTGTATGAGACATAACAGGGGTAACAGAGGTAACAAGGGTAACAAAAGTAAGAGGGGTAACAGGGGTAAGAGAGGTAACAGGGATAACAGAGGTAATAGGGATTAGCAGAAGGTAACAGGGTACAGAGGTAACAGGGGTAACAGGGATAACAGGGGTCACAGAGGTAGCAGGGGTAACATGGGTAACATAGGTAATAGGGATTAACAGAGGTAACAGGGGTAGCTGGTTAAACAGAGATAACACAGGTAACAGTAGTAACAGTGGCAACAGGGGTAACATGGGTAACATGGGTAACAGAGGTAACAAAGGTAACAGGGTAAGAGAGGTAACAGGTGTAACAGGTGTATGAGACATAACAGGGGTAACAGAGGTAACAAGGGTAACAAAAGTAAGAGGGGTAACAGGGGTAAGAGAGGTAATAGGGCTAACAGAAGTAACAGAGGTAACAGGAGCAAGGTGCTGGACAAAGTGCAGAGACAAGTGGTCTTTTGTGAAGCAGAAGGTAATCTTAGCACCACAGGTTTAGTGTGAGGGTGGGTCTATGGTTGGTGAGGAAGCTGTTGTGCAATGGGTGCTTAGTTCAATTAGCTCTCACAGTCTTACTTCAGAATCAGGCATTCATCCATGTTTCTAAAAAGTCTAAATATGTTGTTTTGTCAAACTAAGTGTTTAAGGTTAAGTTTAGGCATTAAATCTGATTTTTTTAAGGTTAGGGTTCAGTATAGGCATTAACTCTGAAATCTTAAGGTTAGGCATTACCTGAATGGTTAAGGTAAGGGTTAAGGTTTGGGATAAGCTTTAAAAGAAAAATCACAAATCAACTTTCTATCACTGGATTTCAACTTGCTACCTTTAGAATCTGAGGCAGCTGCTTATGGGTAGCCACCATTCCCATCCACAACACTCTAGCAAAAGCAAAACCTACTTGAAGGTAACAGCGCTCACTGTTGACCCTGGAGGCCGGTTTTCTTTTCATCTTCCGACGTCCTCAGATAGACGTTGAATACTGACTTAGTACAGTAGTGGTAGTTTAGTACTTTACAGTAGAGATAGATAGTAACCAATGATGAAATTATTAATGGTGACAATGTATGATGGACTTATCAAACTGCAAAACTGTCCAACACTTCCTCTAATACACACACACACCCATACAAACACACAAACATACACACAGATAAATAGTGCTCCCCCACACAAAAAGTGGCAAACAGCTGGCTAACAACACCATAGATATGATTCACTGACCAGTCACACACACACACACACACACACACACACACACACACACACACACACACACACACACACACACACACACACACACACACACACACACACACACACACACACACACACACACACACACACACACACAAACACGCCCTTTTGATGACCCTGATACAGTATATAGTGTTTCTGAAGTTGTAACCTGCAGTGACAGTTTGAGAGAGGTCAATAAAGAAGAAAACAGCTGTTGGTGCTACAGATGCAAGTATCAACTGATACACTTAACAATCTGCAATGGTGTACACTACAATACCCATCATTTTGTATATTGCAATGCAAGAACCTATATTGAGATCTAACTGTATGAGTCAGACCTGGTAACATTGTCCATGGAATCAATGTTCAAACAGATGCTGATTGCTCTCAGACAAACAAATCAATAACGGTTGAAAGGGAATTGATTCCTTTCTGTTGTTTATGCTGCCCAACTGTTTAGACATACACATGGACGCTGACACAGACACACACAGACACACACACACACTTTATCCCCCACACATAAACACAAATGCTGTGAACCACACAGAATACACCTCTACCCAATAGCGGAATCAAGTGAAACAGGCAACAAACTTCTTGTTAATAAGGAGAGATTTCGTTCAATTTATAATACTATGAGGTTTATGAGAAATTGGCCAACAGCAGCACAGTGATGATTTTAATTCCATTGGCCTTCCTAATGAATATATAATTGCCCTGAATTATTTGGATGCCGGAGAAAAAGACCAAAAGTCATAATTTCCCTCCAGTTTTTTCTGTTTTCTCTGTTATATTCAAATAAAGGCAATACTTGAATTCTAAACCTGTTTGTATTTGTTGGGATAATACAGCAGCATTTATTATGCCATTCCTGGAGGCAATGTCTTGTCAAGTGAAGGCATTTACCATCAACACATCAGGCTGAACCACATCAGGCTGAACCACATCAGGCTGAACCACATCAGGCTGAACCTTATCAGGCTGAACCACATCATGCTGAACCACATCAGGCTGAACCTCATCAGGCTGAACCTCATCAGGCTGAACCACATCAGGCTGAACCTCATCAGGCTGAACCATATCAGGCTGAACCACATCAGGCTGAACCACATCAGGCTGAACCACATCAGGCTGAACCACATCAGGCTGAACCACATCAGGCTGAACCATATCAGGCTGAACCACATCAGGCTGAACCACATCAGGCTGAACCTCATCAGGCTGAACCACATCAGGCTGAACCACATCAGGCTGAACCACATCAGGCTGAACCTCATCAGGCTGAACCACATCAGGCTGAACCTCATCAGGCTGAACCTCATCAGGCTGAACATCACCAGGCTGAACCACATCAGGCTGAACCTCATCAGGCTGAACCTCATCAGGCTGAACATCACCAGGCTGAACCACATCAGGCTGAACCACATCAGGCTGAACCGTCTGTAAACGTCACCATACCCAGCTGAAGAAATGTCAGTTGTTTTAAATTTGAAAACACTATCACTGTCATAGTTAGAAGTTGCATAAATGAGGATCAGTGGTAGAGACTTCATTGAACTCACCTGCACATTCATAATCATTTGCTGTGGGAGTGATGAAGATGTCAGCTTAAGAAAGAGGTGAAACCGGCCTCGGAGTCAAATGGCTTTGAGCTACATTTACTCTGTTAATAGACACAGGCGTCCGTTTTATCTTCAATAACCACAGTTTTAAATGCCATTCCAGTTCCCAAAAGAAATGTAATCATTTCCCTTCCGTGTGACAGGAAATAATCTATAATTACCGGGGGACATGGTGAGCACTGTGATTACTATAATTCAACTGCAGTGGTCAGAAGAATTCTGGAAAAGACAGGTTTTAATATACAGAACCAAAATATAAGCGCAACATGTAAAGTGTTGGACCCATGTTTCATGAGCTGAAATAAAAGATCCCAACAAAAAGCGTATTTCTCTCAAATGTTGTGCACAAATTTGTTTACACCCTGTTAGTGAGCATTTCTCCTCGGAAAGATAATCCATTGAGGGCCTCCCAAGTGACGCAGCGGTCTAAGGCAATGTATCGCAGTGCTAGAGGCGTCACTACAGACCCGGGTTTGATCCCAGGCTGTGTCGCAGCCTGCCTGGGAGACCCATGAGGAGGCGTACAATTGTCCCAGCTTCATCCGGGCTAGGGGAGGGTATGGCTGGGACTGTAACTACCAAATGGATATAATGAAAAGGGGTTGTAAAAGATAATACATCCACCTGACAGGTGTGGCATATCAAGTCGATGATCATTACACAGGTGCACCTTGTGCTGGGGACAATAAAAGGCCACTCTAAAATGTATAGTTTTGTCACACAACACAATGAATCAGATGTCTCAAGTTTTGAGGGATCATGCAATTGGCATGCTGACTTCAGGAATGTCCACCAGAGCTGTTGCCAGATAAATGAATGCAAATTTCTCGACCAAAATGTTGTTTTCGAGAATTTGGCAGTACGTCAAACCGGCCTCACTACTACAGACCACGTGTAACCCCGCCAGCCCAGGACCTCTACGTCCGACTTCTTCACCTGCGGGATCGTCTGAGACCAGCCAATGAGACCAGCTGATGAAAAACTGTGAGTTTGCACAATCAAATAATTTCTGCACAAACTGTCAGAAACCGTTTCAGAGAAAATCATCTGCGTGCTCGTCATCCTCACCAGGGTCTTGACCTGACTGCAGTTTGGCGTTTCAACCGACTTCAGTGGGCAAATGCTCACCTTCGATGGCCAGTGGCATGCTGGAGAAGTGTGCTCTTCACAGATTAATCATGGATACAACTTTACCGGGCGGATGGCAGTCGTGTGGGTGAGCGGTTTGCTAATGTCAACATTGCGAACAGTGTGCCCCATGGTGGCGGTGAGGTTAAGGTATGGGCAGGCATAAGCTACAGACAATGAACACAATTGCATTTTATCAATGGCAATTTGAATGCACAGAGATACCATGACAAGATCCTGAGGCCCATTGTCATGCCATTCATCCGCCGCCATCACCTCATGTTTCAACCTGATAATGCACAGCCCCATGTCGCAAGGATCTGTACACAATTCATGGAAGCTAAAAATGTCCCAGTTCTTCCATGACATGCATACTCACGAGACACTCATTGAGCATGTTTGAGATGCTCTGGATCAACGTGTACTGCAGCATGTTCCAGTTCCCACCAAAATCCAGGAACTTCTCACAGCCATTGAAGAGGAGTGGGACAACAGTCCACAGGTCACAATGAACAACATGATCAACTCTATGCGAAGGAGATGAGTCTCGCTGCATGAGGCAAAAGGTGGTCACAGCAGATACTGACTCGTTTTCTCTTCCACGCCACTACCTTTTCTTAAGGTATCTGTAACCAACAGATGCATATCTGTGTGTTTGGACCATGACAGTTTGTTGTTGATGTCGACACCAAGGAACTTGAAACTCTCGACCCGCTCCACTACAGCCCTATCGATGTGAATGTTGTGTGTTCAGCCCTCCTTTTTCTGTAGTCCACGATCAGCTCCTTTGTTTTGCTCACGTTGAGGGAGTCATTGTCCTGGCATCTGAGCTCCTCCCTATAGGCTGTCTCAAGCCTACCACTATTGTGTCAATAGCAAACTTGATGGTGTTGGAGTCGTGCTTTGTCACGCAGTCCTGGGTGAACAGGGAGTACAGGAGGGGACTAAGCACGCACCCTTGAGGGGCCCCCGTGTTGAGGATCAGTGTGGCAGACGTGTTGTTGCCTACCCTTACCACCTGGGGGCGGCCCGTCAGGAAGTCCAGGATCCAGTTGCAAAGGGAGGTGTTTAGTCCCAGGGTCCTTAGCTTAGTGATGAGCTTTGTGGGCGCTATGGTGTTGAATGCTAAGCTGTAGTTAATGAACAGCATTCTCACATAGGTGTTCCTTTGTCCAGGTGGGAAAGGGCAGTGTGGAGCGTGATTGAGATTGCGTCATCTGTGGATCTGTTGGAGCGGTATGCGAATTGGAGTGGATCTAGGGTTTCCGGGATGTTGGTTTTGATGTGAGCCATGACCAGCCTTTCAAAGCACTTCATGGCTACCGATGTGAGTGCCAAGGGGCGGTAATCATTTAGGCAGGTTACCTTCGCTTCCTTGGGCACAGGGACTATGGTGGTCTGCTTGAAACATGTAGGTATTACAGACTCGGTCAGGGAGAGGATGAAAATGTCAGTCAAGACGCTTGACAGTTGGTCCGCGCATGCTTTGAGTACACGTCCTGGTAATCCATCTGGCCCAGCGGCTTTGTGAATGTTGACCTGTTTAAAGGTTTTCTTCACATCGGCTACCGAGAGCAGTATCACACAGTCATCCAGAACAGCTGGTGCTCTCGTGCATGCTTCAGTGTTGCTTGCCTCGAAGCGAGCATAAAGGGCATTTAGCTCGTCTGGTAGGCTCGCGTCACTGGGCAGCTCGCGTCTGGGTTTCCTGATTTAAGTTTGCCTGCATTAAAGGCCGCGGCCACTAGGAGCGCCACTTCTGGGTGAGCATCTTCTTCTTTGCTTATGGCCTTATAGAGTTGGTTGAGAGCGGTCTTAGTGCAAGCTTCGTTCTGTGGTGGTAAATAGACGGCTACAAATAATATAGATGAGAACTCTCTTGGTACATAGTGTGGTCGACAGCTTATCATGAGGTACTCTACCTCAGGCAAGCAATACCTCGAGACTTCTTTAATATTAGACATCACGCACCAGCTGTTATTGACAAAAAGACACACACCCCTCGTCTTACCAGAGGTAGCGTCTCTGTTCTGCCGGTGCATGGAAAATTCCGCCAGATCTATATTGTCCATTTCTTCATTCAGCCATGTCTAGGTGAAACATAAGATATCACAGTTTTTAATGTCCCGTTGGTAGGATAATCTTAATAGTAGGTCATAAATTTTATTTTCCAACGATTGCACGTTAGCAAGGAGAATAGAAGGCATTCTGTCACATTGTTCGTAATAATGATGGTCGGACCAAGGCGCAGCGTATGTAGAGTTCCACATATTTATTAAAGAATAAAGTTAAACTTTAGCAAAGACAAAACAAATAAAGAATAAACGAAACGTGACGACAATGCAGTGCTAACAGGCAACTAAACATAAACAATATCCCATAACCCACAGGTGGAAAAAATGCTACTTAAGTATGATCCCCAATTAGAGACAACGATAACCAGCTGTCTCTAATTGGGAATCATACAAATCACCAACATATAAAATAAACCTAGAACCCCACATAGAAAATATAAACTAGAATAACCCCCAGTCACGCCCTGACCTACGCTACCATAGAAAATAAAAGCTTTCTATGGTCAGGACGTGACACATTGGGAGTTTGCTTGCTCGCCTCCGGATTCTCAGAAGGATCCCCGATCTGCGTCCCTTTTTCCGGCGTCTTTTCTTCACGCAAAAGGCGTGGATCTGGGCCTGTTCCAATGAAAGCGGAATGTCCTTCTCGTCACCCTCGTTAAAGGAAAAAGTTTCTTCCAGTCCGTGGTGAGTAATCGCTTTTTTGATGTCCAGATTTTATTTTAGGTCATAAGAGACAGTAGCAGCAACATTATGTACACAATAAGTACAAAAATAACTTAATTGCACAATTGGTTGGGATAATGTAAAACGTCAGCCATGTTCTTCGGCGACATCTAGCTTGTCGGATATAGAAGCATAAGCATTTTGCAACATGTGCATGTGACAACAACATGGTAGCAACACAACATGGTAGCAGCACAAAACATGGTACAGACATTATTGGGTACAGACAACAGCACAAAGGGCAAGAAGGTAGAGCGGTTAGCGGTTATTATATAAAGGTTTGGTTTGGAAACGTTTTCTCGCCTGGTCACAGACCGTAAAAGAAAAAGTTGAAAATCAGAAAAACTCGTAGGAGGTGAAAGCTATTTGAACTCCCAGAGTTGTGACATTATTCCATAACAGCGAGATGTGGGAGGAAGAAATGAATGCCCATTGCAAAATGCTCGCTAATGGCTGACAGGTTCAGGGGTTGTTTTTACGACTGTGTAATTATAAACTTCAACACTACCCTGGTCTGCGGCCAACACACACAGTGACCCATGCAGACGTTGCATTTTTAGAAGATGTAAATTGGTTATTTTCTATTGAATAGGATATGAATATGATTATCACCAGACTTAGCTTCTAAGTCTAGCTTCAAAGAGGGATTTATGAGAGCATCACTGATGAGTCTGTCTGTCTGTCTGTCTGTCTGTCTGTCTGTCTGTCTGTCTGTCTGTCTGTCTGTCTGTCTGTCTGTCTGTCTGTCTGTCTGTCTGTCTGTCTGTCTGTCTGTCTGTCTGTCTGTCTGTCTGTCTGTCTGTCTGTCTGTCTGTCTGTCTGTCTGTCTGTCTGTCTGTCTGTCTGTCTGTCTGTCTGTGCGTGCGTGCGTGCGTGCGTGCGTGCGTGCGTGCGTGCGTGCGTGCGTGCGTGCGTCTGTGCGTGTGTGTGTGCGTCCATTTGTGCGTGGGTGTTTGTGCTTGTGTGATCATATGTGTGTGTTTACTTTTCCATATGGCTCCAGTAAAAACTCTGGAAGTGGAAGAAGCCTTTGTTTCCAGTGACAGTTTGTCTGGGCCGTAGGGAAGAGTAGACAGGACAATGAACAGAAGCACATCTTGGTTATTTTAGGCTCCAACCTGAAACAAGCAACCAAATGGACCATTAAGGGGGCAATCAAGGTGCTCATTGATATGTCTCTGGAAAGAGTGAAGAAAGTAAACTGAAAATAATTCATAATTTATTGGTAAGAAGTCTAATTAACAAACACACTAGGTTGACAGGTTCTCTCTAGAGAATATAATTTTTATACATTTCTTAACTCTGGTGCCAGATACTGGACTCATTTAACTCCTGTAGTAATCCTCTCCTCTCCTTGTCACACCTCGCCCCTCCTCTTCTGTCCTCTCCTCCCTTCCCCTCTCCTCCATTCCCCTAACCCTCCTCTCCTCTCATGTCATCCTGTGACCTTGACTAGTGTCTGGCCACGAGGCGCTTCACCCTCACCCTCCACTGACCACTTCCTGAAAGCATCAGCTTTAGCATCAGCTTGATTTGGCCACTGGAAGCAAGAGAGGGAGAGAGAAAGTGAAAGGGCAGAAACGCAGGTGAGTTGAGCTCTTTGGGGGCAGTCGGCAGTAGGAGTTATGACAGAGAGAGTTGGTGGAGCACTTCAGTGTTAATGCCTTCCATTATGTTTCTGGGCTTAGTTGCAGCGCCAACCGCAGCTCTTAAGTGATTGGCTTTCTGCTTGGCGGAGTAAGAAGGCGGGTGCCGCTCGTAGCAGCTTAGAATCAGACCCTCGCTCTGTTGTTCTAACAGCTGTTAAAACTTCTTGTCAATATGGGGGCGCTGTTTCCACTTTGGAAAAAATTGTGCCCAAATTAAACTGCCTCGTACTCTATTCTAGATCGTACAATATGCATATTATTATTACTATTGGATAGAAAACACTCTCAAGTTTCTAAAACTGTTTGAATTATATCTGTGAATTAAACAGAACTCATTTTGCAGCAAACTTCCAGACAGGAAGTGAAAAATCTGAAAACAATGCTCTGTTCCAGGGCCTGCCTATTGAATTGCCTTATATTTATGGATATGCATGCACTGCATACGCCTTCCACTAGATGTCAACAGGCAGTGGAAGGTGGAATGGGGTGTCTAGCTTGATCTGAGGTCGAACAAGAGCTCTTGGAATGACGTGTCCAGAATTTCCTTTCTCTACCTAGGCGAGGGAAGCACCTCCATATTGTCTTATGATAAGCGTTCGGTATACACGGCTAATATCTCCGGCTTTGGTCAGATTAGGTGAGTGTCCAAACTAGCTCCGGACATTCTGGTGAATCGATGCTACATATTCACAATGTATAACCACGGTTTGCAGCTCTAAATATGCACATTTTCGAACAAAACATAAGTGTATTGTATAACCTGATGTTATAAGACTGTCATCTGATGAAGTTGGTCAAGGTTAGTGATTAATTTTATATATTTTGCTGGTTTTTGCGATCGCTACCTTTTGCTGCTAATAAATGCAGTTGTGTGTTTGGCTATTGTGGTAAGCTAATATAATGCTATATTGTGTTTGCTGTAAAATACTTTAAAAAATCGGAAATATTGGCTGGATTCACAAGATGTTTATCTTTCATTTGCTGTACACCATGTATTTTTCATAAATGTTTTATGATGAGTATTTGGGTATTTCACGTTGCTCTCTGTAATTATTCTGGCTGCTTTGGTGATATTTTTGATGGTAGCTGCAATGTAAAACTATGATTTATACCTCAAATATGCACATTTTCGAACAAAACATACATTTATTGTATAACATGTTATAAGACTGTCATCTGATGAAGTTGTTTCTTGGTTAGTGACTAATTATATCTCTATTTGGTCGGTTTTGTGATAGCTACCTACGCGGTAGAAAAATGGTGAAAATATGCGGTTGGGTCTTTTGCTATTGTGGTTAGCTAATATAAATACATATTGTGTTTTCGCTGTAAAACATTTTAAAAATCGGAAATGATGGCTGGATTCACAAGATGTTTATCTTTCATTTGCTGTATTGGACTTGTGATTTCATGAAAATCAGACAGAGAAGCGGTAGAGGTTAACTTAAAAGGGAGAGTGAAGTATGACAGCTCCTACCTCTTTGGCCAGGTGTACTGCATCACCCACTAACCCAGTCTCTCACCCAGCCACCCTGCCTCTCAGCCACTATGCCTCCCAGACACCCTGCCTCTCAGCCACCCTGCCTCTCAGTCACCCTGCCTCCCTGCCTCCCAGCCACCCTGCAAGCCTGCCTCTCAGCCACCCTGCCACCCTGCCGCCCAGCCACCCTGCCTCTCAGCCACCCTGCCTCTCAGCCACCCTGCCTCTCAGCCACCCTGCCTCCCTGCCTCCCAGCCACCCTGCCAGCCTGCCTCCCAGCCACCCTGCCAGCCTGCCTCTCAGCCACCCTGCCTCCCAGCCACCCTGCATCCCTGCCTCCCAGCCACCCTGCCTCCCAGCTACCCTGCCAGCCTGCCTCCCAGCCACCCTGCCTCCCAGCATCTAAGCCAGCCTGCCTCCCAGCCACCCTGCCACCATGCCTCACAGAATCTCAGCATCCCAGCCACCCAGACACCCAGCCATCCTGCCATCCAGCATCCCAGCGACCCTACCCCCATGCCACCCAGCCAGCCAACCACCCTGCCTCCCAGCCAACCTGCCTCTCAGCTACCCTGCCACCCAGCCTCCCAGCCACCCTGCAACCTGCATCCCAGCTACCCTGCCACCCAGCCACCCTTCCTCCCAGCCACCCTACCACCCTGCCACCCTGCCTCCCAGCCAACCTGCCTCCAGCCACCCTGCCTCCCAGCCACCCTGCACCCCTGCATCCCAGGCACCCTGCACCCAGGCACCCTGCATGTAGTGACGCCTCTAGCAATGAGATGCAGTGCCTCAGACCGCTGCGCCCCTCAGGAGCCCATATGGAAACATATGTTTACATTGTTTTCACTGTTTTCACTATATATATTTGACCTCTTGGGGATGTCATTAGATAATGTTAACTTTCACTGCTATGCGGATGACACACAGCTGTACATTTCAATGAAACATGGTGAAGCCCCAAAATTCATCGCTAGAAGCCTGTGTTTCAGACATAAGGAAGTGGATGGCTGAAAACGTTCTACTTTTAAACTTAGACAAAACAGAGATGCTTGTTCTAGGTCTCAAGAAACAAAGAGATCTTCTGTTGAATCTGATAATTAATCTTGATGGTTGTAAAGTCATCTCAAATAAAACTGTGAAGGACCTCGGCGTTACTCTGGACCCTGATCTCTATTTTGACAAACATATCAAGAATGTTTCAAGGACAGCTTTTTTCCATCTATGTAACATTGCAAAAATCCAAAAATTATGCAGAAAAATGTATCCATGCTTTTGTTACTTCTAGGTTAGACTACTGCAATGCTCTACTTTCCGGCTACCCGGATAAAGCACTAAATAAACTTCAGTTAGTGCTAAATATGGCTGCTAGAATCTTGACTAGAACCAAAAAATTGGATCATATTACTCCAGTGCTAGCCTCCCTACACTGGCTTCCTGTTAAGGCAAGGGCTGATTTCAAGGTTTTACTGTTAACCTAAAAAGCGTTACATGGGCTTGCTCCTACCTATCTTTCCGAGTTGGTCCTGCCGTACATACCTACACGTACGCTACGGTCACAAGACGCTGGCCTCCTAATTGTCCCTAGAATTTCTAAGCAAACAGCTGGAGGCAGGGATTTCTCCTATAGATCTCCATTTTTATGGAATGGTCTGCCTACCCATGTGAGAGACGCAGACTCGGTCTCAACTAAAATGTCTTTACTGAAGACTCATCTCTTCAGTGGGTCATATGATTGAGTGTAGTCTGGCCCAGGAGTGTGAACGTGAACGGAAAGGCTCTGGAGCAACGAACCGCCCTTGCTGTCTCTGCATGGCCGGTTCCCCTCTCTCCACTGGAATTCTCTACCTCTAACCCTATTACAGGGGCTGAGTCACTGGCTTACTGGTGCTCTTTCATGCCTTCCCTAGGAGGGGTGCGTCACTTGAGTGGGTTGAGTCACTGACGTGATCTTCCTGTCTGGGTTGGCGCCCCTCCTTGGGTTGTGCCGTGGCGGAGATCTTTGTGGGCTATACTCGGCCTTGTCTCAGGATGGTAAGTTGGTGGTTGAAGATATCCCTCTAGTGGTGTGGGGGCTGTGCTTTGGCAAAGTGGGTGGGGTTATATCCTTCTTGTTTGGCCCTGTCCGGGGGTATCATCAGATGGGGCCACAGTGTCTCCTGACCCCTCCTGTCTCAGCCTCCAGTATTTATGCTGCAGTAGTTTATGTGTCGGGGGGCTAGGGCCAGTCTGTTATATCTGGAGTACTTCTCCTGTCTTATCCGGTGTACTGTGTGAATTTAAGTATGCTCTCTCTAATTCTCTCTCTCTTTCTTTCTCTCTTTCTCTCTTTCTTTCTTTCTTTCTTTCTTTCTTTCTTTCTTTCTTTCTTTCTCTCTCTCTCTCTCTCGGAGGACCTGAGCCCTAGGACCATGCCTCAGGACGACCTGGCATGATGACTCCTTGCTGTCCCCAGTCCACCTGGCCGTGCTGCTGCTCCAGTTTCAACTGTTCTGCCTGTGGCTATGGAAGGAACCCTGACCTGTTCACCGGACGTGCTACCTGTCCCAAACCTGCTGTTTTCAACTCTCTAGAGACCGCAGGAGCGGTAGAGATACTCTTAATGATCGGCTATGAAAAGCCAACTGACATTTACTCCTGAGGTGCTGACTTGCTGCACTCTCGACAACTACTGTGATTATTATTATTTGACCATTCTGGTCATTTATGAACATTTGTACATCTTGGCCATGTTCTGTTATAATCTCCACCCGGCACAGCCAGAAGAGGACTGGCCACCCCTCATAGCCTGGTTCCTCTCTAGGTTTCTTCCTAGGTTTTGGCCTTTCTAGGGAGTTTTTCCTAGCCATTGTGCTTCTACACCTGCATTGCTTGCTGTTTGGGGTTTTAGGCTGGGTTTCTGTACAGCACTTTGAGATATCAGCTGATGTACGAAGGGCTATATAAATACATTTGATTTCATTTGATTGCCAAAGCAAGTGAAATAGATAATAAACAAAAGTGAAATAAACAATAAAAAATGAACAGTAAACATTACACTCACAAAAGTTCCAAAAGAATAAAGATATTTCAAATGTCATATTATGTCTATATACAGTGTTGTAATGATGTGCAAATAGTACAAAAGGGACAATAAATAAACATAAATATAGGTTGTATTTACAAGGGTTTTGTTCTTCACTGGTTGCCCTTTTCTTTTGGCAACAGGTCACAAATCTTGCTGCTGTGATTGCACACTGTGGTATTTCACGCAATAGAAATGGGAGTTTATTTAATACTGGATTTGTTTTCTTATTCTTTGTGGGTCAGTGTAATCTGAGGGAAATGTATGTCTCTAAGATATCCTTAATTTTGGGTCAGTCACAGTGGTCAGGTATTCTGCCACTGTGTACTCTCTGTTTAGGGCCAAATAGCATTCTAGTTTGCTCGTTTTTTGGTAAATTCTTTCCAATGTGTCAAGTAATTATCTTTTTGTTTTCTCATCATTTCGTTGGGTCTAATTATGTTGCTCTCTTGGGCTCTGAGCGTTCTGTTTGTGTTTGTGAACAGAGCCCCAGGACCAGCTTGCTTAGGGGACTCTAATCCAGGTTCATCTCTCTGTAGGTGATGGCTTTGTTATGGAAGGTTTGGGAATCGCTTCCTTTTAGGTGTTGTAGAATTTAACGTCTCTTTTCTGGATTTTGATAATTAGTGGGTATCGGCCTAATTCTGCTCTGCATGCATTATTTGGTGTTTTACGTTGTACACTGAGGATATTTTAGCAAAATTTAATTTTTTTGCCAGATCCTAATTGGTATGTTGAATTTGATGTTCCTTTTGATGGCATATAAGGCCTTTCTTACCTTGTCTCTCAGACCGTTCACAGCTTTGTGGAAGTTACCTGTGGCGCTGATGTTTAGGCCGAGGTATATATCGTTTTTGTGTGCGCTAAGGCAATGGAGTCTAGATGGAATAAGTATTCCTGGTCCTGGCAACTGGACCATTTTTGGAACACCATTATTTTTGTGTTACTGAGATTTACTGTCAGGGCCCAGGCCTGACAGGATCTGTGCAGAAGATCTAGATGCTGCTGTAGGCCCTCCTTGGTTGGGGACAGAAGCACCAGATCAGCAAACAGTAGACATTTGACTTCAGATTCTAATAGGGTGAGGACGGGTGCTGCAGCCCTCGCCAATTCGTTGATATATATGTTGAAGAGGGAAGGGCATAAGCTGCATCCCTGTTTCACCCCCTAGCCCTGTGGAAAGAAATGTGTGTGTTTTTAGCCAATTTTACCTGCACACTTGTTGTTTGTGTACATGGATTTTATAATGTCGTATGTTTTTCCCACAACACCACTTTCCATTAATTTGTATAGCAGACCCTCATGCCAAATTGAGTCAAAATATTTTTTTGAAATCAACAAAGCATGAGAAAACGTAGCCTTTGTTTTGGTTTGTTTCTTTGTCAATTAGGGTGTGCATTGTGAATACGTGGTATGTCATACAGAAATTTGATAAAAAGCCAATTTGACATTTGCTCAGTACATTGTCTTCGCTGAGGAAATGTATGAGTCTGCTGTTAATGATAATGCAGAGGAGCCAAGCCAAGGTTGCTGGTTTAGAGTTTTTAAATTTTCCCAGAAGAGGTTAGATTCTATGGATTCTTCAATTACATTGAGCTGATTTCTGACGTGCTGTTCATTCTTTTTCCGTAATGTATTTCTGTATTGTTTTAGTGATTCACCATAATGAAGCCATAGGTTCAGGTTTTCTGGGTATCTATGTTTCTGGTTGGTTACGTTTCTCAATTTCTTTCTTAGGTTTTTCCATTCTTCATCAAACCATTTGTCATTGTTGGTAATTTTCTTAGGTTGTCTGCTTGAAATTTGATAGGGAAGCTGAGAAGTCTAATATACTGTTTAGGTTTTCTACTGCCAAGTTTACGCCTTCACTATTACAGTGAACATTTTGTCCAGGAAGTTGTCTCAAAGGGATACAATTTGTTGTTGCCTAATTGTTTTTTAGTTGATTTCCACACTACTTTCCTTCCAGCTATAGCATTTCTTAAAATTATTCAGTTACTTTGGCTTTGATGCCTCATGATTGAGCATAGCTCTATTCAAGCGGAGTATGAATTTGCTGTGATCTGATAGGGCTGTCAATGGACTGACTGAACGCTCTAAGAGACTCTGTGTTGAGGTCAGTGATAAAGTAGTCTACAGTACAGTACTACTGCCAAGACATGAGCTATAGGTGTACCTACCATAAGAGTCCCCTCGAAGCCTACAATTGACTATGTACATATACCCAGCGTCCAACAGAGCTGCAGGAGTTGTGACACGTTTTTGTTGGTAATGTTGTCGTAGTTGTGTCTAGGGGTCAAATGGCGGAGGGAATGCTATCAGCTCCAGGTAGGTGTTTGTCCCCCTGTGTGCTGAGGGTGTCAGGTTCTTGTCCAGCTCTGGAAATTAGGTTGTCACAAGTACATGTCCCTGGGCCTGGAAATTGTTGATCTCCCCCTCTAGGATTGAGAAACTGTTATCGTAAAAGGTATGGGGATTCTATTGGGGGTATATAGGTAGCACACATGAGGAAATTTTTCTCTGTTGAGATAATTTCCTTAATAATTTCTATCCATATTTAAATTGTTCCTGTTTTGAAAAATTTAATGGAGTGGGTTAGGTCTGCTCTATACCAAATTAGCATACCACCTGAGTCTCTTCCCTCATTCACACCTGATAGTTTGGTGGATGGGACTACCAGCTCTTTGTAATCTAGAGGGCAACCAGTGGATCCGTCTTCTTTATACCATGTTTCTTGTTGGAATATATTTGATGAAGTCTGGGTTCCTGCTCTTTAGGGCTAAGGTAGATGACCTCAGACCTTCCATATTCCTGGATGAGATAGTAAAAGCTTTGTGTTCCATAGTCTCTAGTGTTGTTTTTGTGTGGTTTAGTCCCGGACTATCACAGTACGTGTGAGCAGAGCATGTTGAGCATCTGATACACACCTCTCTGCTCACGGCCTGGGCATATGTCCTGCTGTCACGCTGAGGTTCTTTCCACAGGAGCGGGGGGCATGGGGTGGGCAGAAGGAGCATACAGTGGGGAGAACAAGTATTTGATACACTGCCGATTTTGCAGGTTTTCCTACTTACAAAGCATGTAGAGGTCTGTAATGTTTATCATAGGTACACTTCAACTGTGAGAGACGGAATCTAAAACAAAAATCCAGAAAATCACATTGTATGATTTTTAAATAATTAATTTGCATTTTATTGCATGACATAAGTATTTGATCACCTACCAACCAGTAAGAATTCCGGCTCTCACAGACCTGTTAGTTTTTCTTTAAGAAGCCCTCCTGTTCTCCACTCATTACCTGTATTAACTGCACCTGTTTGAACTCGTTACCTGTATAAAAGACACCTGTCCACACACTCAATCAAACAGATTCCAACCTCTCCACAATGGCCAAGACCAGAGAGCTGTGTAAGGACATCAGGGATAAAATTGTAGACCTGCACAAGGCTGGGATGGGCTACAGGACAATAGGCAAGCAGCTTGGTGAGAAGGAAACAACTGTTGGCGCAATTATTAGAAAATGGAAGAAGTTCAAGATGACGGTCAATCACCCTCGGTCTGGGGCTCCATGCAAGATTTCACCTTGTGGGGCATCAATGATCATGAGGAAGGTGAGGGATCAGCCCAGAACTACACGGCAGGACCTGGTCAATGACCTGAAGAGAGCTGGGACCACAGTCTCAAAGAAAACCATTAGTAACACACTACGCCGTCATGGATTAAAATCCTGCAGCGCACGCAAGGTCCCCCTGCTTAAGCCAGTGCATGTCCAGGCCTGTCTGAAGTTTGCCAATGACCATCTGGATGATCCAGAGGAGGAATGGGAGAAGGTCATGTGGTCTGATGAGACAAAAATAGAGCTTTTTGGTCTAACTCCACTCGCCGTGTTTGGAGGAAGAAGAAGTATGAGTACAACCTCAAGAACACCATCCCAACCGTGAAGCATGGAGGTGGAAACATCATTCTTTGGGGATGCTTTTCTGCAAAGGGGACAGGACGACTGCACCGTATTGAGGGGAGGATGGATGGGGCCATGTATCGCGAGATCTTGGCCAACAACCTCCTTCCCTCAGTAAGAGCATTGAAGATGGGTCGTGGCTGGGTCTTCCAGCATGACAACGACACGAAACACACAGCCATGGCAACTAAGGAGTGGCTCCGTAAGAAGCATCTCAAGGTCCTGGAGTGGCCTAGCCAGTCTCCAGACCTGAACCCAATAGAAAATCTTTGGAGGGAGCTGAAAGTCCGTATTGCCCAGCGACAGCCCCGAAACCTGAAGGATCTGGAGAAGATCTGTAGGGAGGAGTGGGCCAAAATCCCTGCTGCAGTGTGTGCAAACCTAGTCAAGAACTACAGGAAACGTATGATCTCTGTAATTGCAAACAAAGGTTTCTGTACCAAATATTAAGTTCTGCTTTTCTGATGTATCAAATACTTATGTCATGCAATAAAATGCAAATTAATTACTTAAAAATCATACAATGTGATTTTCTGGATTTTTGTTTTAGATTCCGTCTCTCACAGTTGAAGTGTACCTATGATAAAAATGACAGACCTCTACATGCTTTGTAAGTAGGAAAACCTGCAAAATCGGCAGTGTATCAAATACTTGTTCTCCCCACTGTAGGTCTAATATGGGGGGGCCTATATAGGGTGTGGCCAGGGTTTGCTTGGGGTGGTCTTAGCTGGTTGGGGTGTGGCTGGTGATGCTGTGGTCTGTTGCTCTGTTGCTCCTGTGTGAGGTGCTGGGGCTACGGTTGAGGGTGACATCTTCCAAGTAGGGATTGCTGCCATGTACAGGTGGACCTGGTCGTAAAAGCTGTTCAAGTCCAGGGTGAGGTGGCGGGCCAGGTAGACATTAGGTTTTGAGGCACAGTCTCGCGAAATGCTTGCATATGGTGGCAGGGTAAAAGTATCTTTGTGGTAGCAGGGTGGAAATAACCACTTATTGCGTTGGGGAAAGTGAAAGAAGTCTTTTCAGTCACTCCCTTGAGTGCTGTGGCCACCCTTTCCTGCTGGGCCCTCAGGTCATTTGTGCCCATGTGAATTATGATGTGGCTGGGGGACCCTAGTCTGTCCTCTGACAACAGCTCCAGCACATGCCTCGTGTTTGGTCACCAGAGTTTAGCCACTTTGTGTTTGGGAAAAAGTTTATCCTCTTGAATGTATTTGCCATTTGAGTCAATGAGGAGCACAATCTCTGACACTTGTGTGTCCTCAGTGGATGTGGGGGGGGTTGTCAGGAGGGCTATCAGGTGAGCTGACAGGAGGGCTGTTAGAGAGGGGGGGGGGTGGGGTCTGTTGGGTTTGTGGGTCCTGTGTTGTCTGTTCCATTGCGGTGTTGAGGTTGTGGTCGGGGTCTGAGGTGGGCTGTTCTGCTGGCTTCTCTGGGGGAGTGTCCTGCTCTCTGTCACACCTCAGCTTTCTCACCTCTTCATTCAGTGTCATGTGTGACTCTAAGTTCTCTCACTTCAGTCCGAAGAGCAGCCAGCTCTCTCAGACAGCCGTCCATCTCTACCTTCTGCCCTCCGGGTCTTGTTGGGAGGGGTGTTGTTGTGCTGGTCGGTTTTGTGGGTCAATTTGTCTGGATTGTATGGACTAGCTCTCTGAGCTCCACCATGCCTCTCTCCAACTCTGTGAATTTATCCCTCTCAATGATGGTGGAGCAGTGCATTTGTGGGACCTGGGTGTGTTCAGTGCTGGGGGGGGGTGGCTATCCTAGTCTGCAGGACAGTTTGAAGAGGTGTGATCAGACTCAGGATGGGGGAGTCATCACAGAGAGAGAACTTTTCCTGCTGTGCTCTCTTTTTGATCCCGTTAAAGTCCTGCTGGAACTGCATGGGGATGCCCTGCAGCATTACTGTCCACCTCAATGTCTAGTATTCAGAGTTTCCACCCTGGGCCAATACCCTCTCTCTTGACATAGGGGTAGTGTGCTCTTATAGCACTGTGCCATGCCAGGGGATGGTCTTTGGGGAAAATTAAGTTGCTTACGTTCCCCTCTTTGTAGCAGTCAGCTAATAGTGTCTCTGTATTGTCCTTGAGGAGCTTTTTTTGTACTTATTCCTTGCAGTGTTATTTTTAATATCCACGGGGTACTGTATTGTAATGACCTCTGCACAGGGGGCTTCAAAGGCCTCTGCATTTGGGTGGGGGGGCTGTGAAACTCTCCTGCCATTGTTGGGCTCAAGTGTTTTCACACATCTGACTTCACACGTCAGTGCTAATGACTGCCAGCCAGTCAGTTCTGTTATTTACTTAGCTTTATATAACAAAATGACCTAGAGATTATTGTCTTTTACTTTTTGGCTTCAGAAGTAGTTTCAGACTGAATATTACTCACTCAGTTTTGTGTTGCATAGTATTTCCAGGTTCTGCTGCATTTCTTCTGCAGGTTTTGGTTTGTTAGAAGTTTTTTCTTGATAGTCCTTGGTAGTAATATTCCATCATTTTGTCCTGTATAAGTCCTTGCAAAAAAAATATATTTTATCTACATTTATTCAACTCTAATTCTATATTTTTGCGGAACTCAAGAGCGCATGAGCTCACTCTCTCTCCCTGTCTCTCTCCAGTCTAGTAGCTCTCTACCTTTGGGCTCCCGAGTGGCGCACAATTGGCCCAGCATCGTCCAGGTTAGGGTTGGGGTAGGCCGTCATTGTAAATAAGAATTTGTTCTTAACTGACTTGCCTAGTTAAATAAAGGTTGAATAAAAAAAATGTAAAAACTTTTGCAGTCTAATAGCTCTGTCTGTCTCTCTCTCTGTGTCACTCTGTCTCGTTCTTTCTCTCTGTCTGTCTTTGTCTCTCTCTGTCTCTCTCTTGTTGTGTCTGTATCTCTGTCTCTTTCACTACCCCCTCGCCCTCTTTTTTTCTCACTCTGCCTCCCTTACTTACCATGCTCCAGGAGAGTGGGGGATAAATCCCTATCAAATCCAAAATAATTAGCCCAAATTATTAGCCAATGATCAACACCCGCTCTGGTTCTCACACTGCCTGCCGGACTGTCAGCCCAGCCACTCGTCTCTCTGCAACATCGCCCCACACTCTCCTCTCCAGGCTGTGTAGAAAGTGATACTCTCCGTTTTCGCACATTGCTCAACCTAGAAGGCGCATGAATTTAAAGTTTCTCGTGAATTTCCAATGCCAGCCAGAAGACTGTGGCACTATGGGCGTACACTCCACGGTGATGTCCGTATTCACAGTGACACCTCCTTAGTCGTTCAACCCTCGTAGAGGAGAGCAGTAAATTAAACGCAATAACATATTCTAAAAATGTGTTAATGTGTGCAACCAGTGAAATTTGATTTGAACTAAGCTTTAAACAGGTAGGTCCAGTGGGTGGACTATATCAGATGAGGATGTTGTCATATTGATAGACTACACCTAATTTACCATAGTGTGAAGAGAGATAACCTCTCCAGTGATGAGAATAGTGTCCTATTGCATGTTTCTGGGGCACTCCTCTAGTACGGTAATGTGTCTTCCTTACAAGTATGTGGATGGATTAGATCTTTCCATCTGACAATATTTGAACCTACAGAAGGGAGCGAGAAGTGAGCAAGGGAGGGGGAGAGAGGGAGAGAGGGAGAGAAGGAGGAAGAAAGAGACATGCAAACAGTTTATTCTAATCTGATAACACTCTTCTTTGTCATTAACCTCAGAGCGGCCTCAGCTGATCCAGTTTTACCTTTCTCTTTCTCCCCCTTCTCTCCTCCCTCTCCCGCTCTCCCTCTCCTCCCTCCCCAATAGGGAGGGAGAGGCCACTGCGATGAAGGAGAAAGGGAGTAGACAGAGAAAGAGAGAGAATATTAGATAGTGTGACATCTGGCATTCCGCTTCCATTCTTCTCCATGCACAGTCATCATTAAAGGTTCATCCAGTACCAACAGGCAACAAATACGTCCCTCCTCAGTGGTGGCACTACTGGTGTTACCACACATACTGTAGATGTAATGAAGAGGGAGAGCTGAAATAAAGAGAGAGAGACAGGTCTGTAGAAAAGGTGAGTGCAAGTCAGCCATGTGTATGTGTGGAGGGAGACTGAGCTATATGCAAAACCATACAACAAACATCCTGATTTAACATTTTTAAAAACATACAACAAAAATCCAAGATGGCGTAGCAGTCAGACGTCTTTTGTCTTCGTCTTGTCGTGTCCCGTGTATATATCTTTATATATATATTTTTCTATCTTTTTTCTTCGCATATATTTTTTTATATTTGTCTTAACCCTAACTTCAACATACTCTCCTGCAACCCGCCTCACCCAATGTGGTATGGATCTGCTATTTTCTTTACCTCCGAACCGGAACTGCTAGCGGTCATCAACTAACCTTTAGCCATGACAACTCCTGTCAGTCTGTACAGCGTGTTTCAACCCAGAGCTTATCAGACTTGTTTCTCTCCATATCACCAGATTCCTACCGCAAGCTCTGAACCTCTTCACCTGGATCACCTCAGCTAGCTAGCTGCTATCCGATTGTCTTCTCATGGCTAACGTCCCTGTCCCGAAGCAAGCACCAATTAGCCTGGAGCTAACCTATGCTATGCCCATCTCCCGGCTAGCTGAAGAGGACCATCAGCCACTCCTTGGGCTACAATACCTATTTTGCCAATTGGCCTGGACCCCTTTTAATGCTGATACGGAGCCCCGCCAATCCATCACAACTGGACTACCGACGTAATCCGCCCTGAGGGGGATTTTCAACTGGCTCCTTTGTCGCGACATCCTCTGAATGCCCATCTGCTAGCCACGCTAGCCACGGCCTGCTAGCCGCTAGCCACTGCCTGCTAGCCACGGTCCGACCACAACTCTATCCTCCTGATTCCTGCTTACAAGCAAATATTAAAGCAGGAAGCACCAGTGACTCGGTCTATAAAAAAGTGGTCAGATGAAGCAGATGCTAAACTACAGGACTGTTTTGCTATCACAGACTGGAACATGTTCCGGGATTCTTCCGATGGCATTGAGGAGTACACCACATCACTGGCTTTATCAATAAGTGCATTGAGGACGTCGTCCCCACAGTGACTGTATGTACAAACCCCAACCAGAAGCCATGAATTACAGGCAACATTCGCTAAAGGGTAGAGCTACCGCTTTCAAGGTGCGGGACTCGGAAGCTTACAAGAAACCCTGCTATGCCCTGCGACGAACCATCAAACAGGCAAAGCGTCAATACAGGGCTAAGATTGAATCATACTACACCGGCGTCGATGCTCGTCTTATGTGGCAGGGCTTGCAAACTATCACAGACTTCAAAGGGAAGCCCAGCCGCGAGCTGCCCAGTGACACGAGCCTACCAGACGAGCTAAATCACTTCTATGCTCGCTTCGAGGCAAAGAACACTGAGGCATGCATGAGAGCATCAGCTGTTCCGAACGACTGTGTGATCACGCTCTCCGTAGCCGACGTGAGTAAGACCTTTAAACAGGTAAACATAAACAAGGCTGCGGGGCCAGATGGATTACCAGGACGTGTGCTCCGGGCATGTACTGACCAACTGGCAGGTGTCTTCACTGACATTCTCAACATGTCCCTGATTGAGTCTGTAATACCAACATGTTTCTAGCAGACCACCATAGTCCCTGTGCCCAAGAACACAAAGGCAACCTGCCTAAATGACTACAGACCCGTAGCACATAGGTCCGTAGCCATGAAGTGCTTTGAAAGGTTGGTAGTGGCTCACATCAACACCATTATCCCAGAAACCCTACACCCACTCCAATTTGCATACCGCCCAAACAGATCCACAGATGATGCAACCTCTATTGCACTCCACACTGCCCTTTCCCACCTGGACAAAAGGAACACTTATGTGAGAATGCTATTCATTGACTACAGCTCAGCGTTCAACACCATAGTACCCTCAAAGCTCATAACTAAGCTAAGGATCCTGGGACTAAACACCTCCCTCTGCAACTGGATCCTAGTCTTCCTGACGGGCCGCACCCGGGTGGTAAGGGTAGGTAGCAACACATCTGCCACGCTGATCCTCAACACTGGAGCTCCCCAGGGGTGTGTGCTCAGTCCCCTCCTGTATTCCCTGTTCACCCATGACTGCATGGCCAGGCACGACTCCAACACCATCATTAAGTTTGCAGACAATACAACAGTGGTAGGCCTGATCACCGACAACGACAGATACCTGGCCGGGTGTTGCCAGAATAACAACCTATCCCTCAACGTAACCAAGACTAAGGAGATGATTGTGGACTACAGGAAAAGGAGGATGGAGTACGCCCCCATTCTCATCGACGGGGCTGCAGTGGAGCAGGTTGAGAGCTTCAAGTTCCTTGGTGTCCACATCAACCACAAACTGGAATGGTCCAAACACACCAAGACAGTCGTGAAGAGGGCACGACAAAGCCTATTCCCCCTCAGGAAACTAAAAAGATTTGGCATGGGTCCTGAGATCCTCAAAAGGTTCTACAGCTGCAACATCGAGAGCATCCTGACTGGTTGCATCACTGCCTGGTACGGCAACTGCTCGGCCTCTGTCCACAAGGCAATAGAGGGTAGTGCGTACAGCCCAGTACATCACTGGGGCTAAGCTGCCTGCCATCCAGGACCTCTAAACCAGGCGGTGTCAGAGGAAGGCCCTAAAAATTGTCAAAGACCCCAGCCACCCCAGTCATAGACTGTTCTCTCTACTACCGCATGGCAAGCGGTACCGGAGTGCCAAGTCTAGGACAAAAAGGCTTCTCAACAGTTTTTACCCCCAAGCCATAAGCCTCCTGAACAGGTAATCAAATGGCTACCCGGACTATTTGCATTGTGTGCCCCCCCCCCCATCCCGCCCAACCCCCCCAACCCCTCTTTTTACGCTGCTGCTACTCTCTGCATATCATATATGCATAGTCACTTTAACTATACATTCATGTACATACTACCTCAATTGGGCCGACCAACCAGTGCTCCCGCACATTGGCTAACCGGGCTATCTGCATTGTGTCCCACCCACCACCTGCCAACCCCTCTTTTACGCTACTGCTACTCTCTGTTCATTATATATGCATAGTCACTTTAACCATATCTACATGTACATACTACCTCAATTAGCCTGACTAACCGGTGTCTGTATGTAGCCTCGCAACTTTTATAGCCTCGCTACTGTATATAGCCCGTCTTTTTACTGTTGTTTTATTTATTTACCTACCTATTGTTCACCTAATACCTTTTTTGCACTATTGGTTAGAGCCAGTAAGTAAGCATTTCACTGTAAGGTGAAATGGCCTGTTGTATTCGGCGCAAGTGACAAATAAACTTTGATTTGATTTGATTTGACCAGACTGCCCTTGACCAGCACAAAAACATCCTGTGAGGTACGGCATTATCATCAAATAGCCCCCCAGATATGCAACTTTTCAGGGAAGTTAGGAAACAATATGCACAGGCAGTTAGGAAAGAAAAGGCTGGCTTTTCAAACAGAAATTTGCATCCTGCAGCACAAACTACAAAAAGCTCTGCGACACTGTAAAGTCCATGGAAAATAAGAGCACCTCCTCCCAGCTGCCCACTACATTGAGGCTAGAAAACACTGTCACCCCCGATAAAACCACAATAATTGAGAATTTCAGTAAGCATTTTTCTACCGCTGGCCATGCTTTCCACATGGCCAACCCTACCCTGGTCAACACCCCTGCATCACCCACAGCAACTTGCCCAAGCCTCCCCCATTTCTCCTTCACCCAAATCCAGATAGCTGATCTGAAAGAGCGGCAAAATCTGGACCCCTACAAACCAGCAGGGCTAGACAATCTGGACCCTCTCTTTCTAAAATTATCAGCCAAAATTGTTGCAACCCCTATTACTAGCCTGTTCAACCTCTCTTTCTTATCGTCTGAGATCCCCAAATATTGGATAGCTGCCGCGGTTATCCCCCTCTACAAAGGGGGAGACACTCTAGGCCCAAACTGCTACAGACCTATATCTATCCTACCCTGCCTTTCTAAGGTCTTCGAAAGCCAAGTTAACAAACAGATCACCGACCATTTCGAATCCCACCGTACCTTCTCGCTATGCAATCTGGTTTCAGAGCTGGTCATGGGTCACCTCAGCCACGATCAAGGTCCTAAACGATATCCTAACCACCATCAATAAGAGACAATACTGTGCAGCCATATTCATTGACCTGGCCAAGGCTTTCGACTCTGTAGGAGCACTAACCTATTGGAAAATGACTGCCTCGCCTGGTTCACCAACTACTTCTCAGACAGATTTCAGTGTGTCAAATTGGAAGGCCTGTTGTCCGGACCTCTGGCAGTCTCTATGGGGGTGCCACAGGGTTCAATTCTCGGGCGGACTTTTTTCTCTGTATACATCAATGATGTCGCTCTTGCTGCTGGTGATTCTCTGATCCACCTCTACGCAGATGACACCAGTCTGTATACTTCTGGCCCTTCTTTGGACACTGTATTAACTAACCTCCAGATGAGCTTCAATGCCATACAACTCTCCTTCCGTGGCCTCCAACTGCAAGTAAAACTAAATGCCTGATCTTCAACCGATCGCTGCCCGCACCTGAACGCCTGTCCAGCATCACTACTCTGACTACTCGGTTCTGACTTAGAATATGTGGACAACTACAAATACCTAGATGTCTGGTTAGACTGTAAACTCTCCTTCCAGACTCATATTAAGCATCTCCAATCCAAAATTAAATCTAGAATCGACTTCCTATTTCGCAACAAAGCATCCTTCATTCATGCTGCCAAACATACCCTCGTAAAACTGACTATCCTGCCGATCCTTGACTTCGGCGATGTAATTTACTAAATAGCCTCCAACACTCTACTCAGCAAATTGGATGCAGTCTATCACAGTGCCATCCATTTTGTCAACAAAGCCCCATATACTACCCACCACTGTGACCTGTATGCTCTCATTGTCTGGCCTTTGCTTCACATTCGTCACCAAACCCACTGGCTCCAGGTCATCTATAAGTCTTTGCTAGGTAAAGCCCCGCCTTATCTCAGCTCACTGGTCACCATAGCAGCACCCACCCGTAGCACGCGCTCCAGCAGGTATATTTCACTGGTCACCCCCAAAGCCAATTCCTCCTTTGGCCGCCTTTCCTTCTAGTTCTCTGCTGCCAATGACTGGAACGAATTGCAAAAATCACTGAAGCTGGAGACACATATCTCCCTCACTAACTTTAAGCACCAGCTGTCAGAGCAGCTCACAGATCACTGCACCTGTACATAGCCCATCTGTAAATAGCCCATCCAACTTCCTCATCTCCATACTGATATTTTTTGCTCCTTTACACCCCAGTATCTCTACTTGCACATCCTATTAAGTTTCAATTGGTTAGTGCTCCTATTGAGTTCCAATAGGTTAGTGCTCCTATTGAGTTCCAATAGGTTAGTGCTCCTATTGAGTTCCAATAGGTTAGTGCTCCTATTGAGTTCCAATAGGTTAGTGCTCCTATTGAGTTAACAGGTTAAGCTCTCGACTCAGGACCACACACACTGCCATGGTGGTTTGAGCCTCAGCCTCTATGCTCTTCCAACTTGTTCCTCCTCTTCCATTGTCTAACCTTCTGTTGTACTATCCAATCTTTAAAAAATCTACAAAAGTACATCAGGAAGTTTGGAACACTTTTTAGAATGCACAGAGGCTACTTGTGGATTCTCCTCCGTCCATCAATAGTGCAGAGTCCTGACCGGACAGCAGGCTACTCCCTAACATGGCTACTCCTCGGCCCTCACACTCGGCCCTGTATACCTGATAAGGCCTTGGTACAGGATAGCTCAAGAAATGTCTTATTTTTACACTGCACAGATCCTAGGCCCTGTTAGCATTGCATTGCACACACAGCACGTAAGCATACACACATGCACACAAGCAAGCATGCACGCATACTCACACCCTGGCCTTGAAGAGGCAACAAAACCAGGGACACTAGCTACCTACTTATAGAATAATTACAAACACCACCACCCACCCTACTAGCCCATAGAGAACACAGCACTATGGTTTATCAACGCTTTATTATGTATTATTATGTATGCTAAAAGACTGCATTAGCAAGTAGGACAGTAATGATGGGACCTTGAATACCAAAATGTGTGTATATCATCTGCAAGGGAGAATATAAAATTGCTGTACTGTATATTTTGTTTGCCGATTTGCATAATAGCAGGAAGTAAATCAGTGGACAAAATGGCACACGTATTTCCTTTACATTTTTCATGACCTCATGTTTATGTATACGGTTAGAGTAATAAGGCATATAGGCTAAGACTGAACATACAGTACAGTATATAAATACCTGTGTGACTGTGACTGTCTGTCATAGGCCTCTTCTGCCCATTTGCAGGTCTTGCTACAGTAGTAGGGGAGAGAGAGGGAGAGGAAGAAAGAGAGGCGATGGAGAGGTTGGCGTGTGGGTAGAGGGGATGGGAAAGGGGGAGAAAGAGCAAGATGTGGTAGAGGGAGAGAGGAGGGAGAGGAGGGAGAGATAGAAAGAAGGGGGAGAGGGGTAGAGGTGGGAAAGGGGAAGAAGAGGGAGAGGAGGGAGAGAGAGAAAGAGCAAAGGCGGAGAGGAGGGAGAGGGAGAGGGAGAGAGGAAGGAGAGGGGTGAGAGGAGGGAGAGGAGGACGAGAGAGTAAGAGGAGGGAGAGGGGGAGAGAAGGGAGAGGGGAGAGGTGGGAGAGGACAAGAGGAGGGAGAGAGGGAGAGATGGGAGAGGAGGGAGAGGAGCGAGAGAGAGCAAGAGGAGGGAGAGAAAGCAAGAGGAGGGAGAGGGGAGAAGAGAGAGAAGAGGGACAGAGAGCAAGAGGAGGGAGAGGGGGAGAGAGGGAGCGAGATGGGGAGAAGAAGAAGGAGAAGAGGATGAGAGGAGGTAGAAGAGTAGAAAAGGTAAGAAGGAAGAGTGGGAAGAAGAAGGAGAGGAGGGGAGGTACCAACGTTCGTTTGTCTCAGTGCGTCACAGGCCCCCGGGCCTCATGGCAGACAAGCCGAGTGCACCGACATCAAAGCACACAAGAGTAGAAACGTGTCCTCTTATCAGACGCAGTCCCATTACCCAGCCCTGCATACATCTGAGCAGGGGGCACTCACTGCCCCGCTACACAGTAGCCCCAGCAGCCCATGTCCCCATACACCCTTTTCCCCAGCCCCACGACACCACGCTGACATCTCATTTAATTAGATGAGATAAATGACAGCAGAGGCTTCTGAGGTAAACTTTAAACTATGATTTCCTGGTGGTAATAGGAGAAAATGTGTTACTCTGCTGAAGAACATTGTGTGTGTGTGTGTGTGTGTGTGTGTGTGTGTGTGTGTGTGTGTGTGTGTGTGTGTGTGTGTGTGTGTGTGAGTGAGTGAGTGAGTCCGTGTGTGTGCCTGCGTGTGTGTGCCTGCGTGTGTGTGGGAAAATTGGTTTGCATGGATGGACCTGGGTAAATGAAAAGGCCAAGGGCAAATATAGAGACGCAATAGAGTCAAAGAGGAAATCTGGAGAATGACATTTAGGTCGGACTGGATGACGTCCTCGACACAATCAATCTGGATCCACTCTCTGAATGCCTCGTTCAGACTACAGATTGTCTTTGACGACGTGAGGAGAAGCGTTAGCACTGTGAAAGATAGGACTGCTATGGTAGTGAAAGTCTTCAAGTTTCCTATTTTCTCTATTCAAAAGGCCAAACACACTGCCTGAATTAACAGACTGATCTTTAAAACACAGATGTAAACCTGGGACGGACAGAATGTGATAAATATTCATTATGTAGTTTAAAAATCTTTGTCTTCTTGTTGTTCTTCTTCCACATTTTGCCTCTTGAAATAAATGAATGTACAAATGGGAGAGTGGTGAACTCAGAATCTCATTGTCTATACTATTGAAAGAGTGTAGAATGGCTGTTAGGCCAACAAAACCACGCAAGCAAACGTCAAACTATTTTAGTTGTTTTTTAGTCTAACATCTCAGATTTGATTATGTAAGACCAGTGGGAGTGAAGGTAGGGGGGTACTGGAAGAGTGGACAGCTGTATCACTAGAGGCAGTTAGTTACCTGCTGTTTCTACCTCAGGTTGTTGTGGCTGTAGGCGTTGTTATGTACACAACGTCCTAACTCATACTATCCACATCGTAGCTGCAGCAAGCCTCTCAGCAGAATACTGTAGTGTGTGTGAGAGAGAGAGAGAGAGAGAGAGAGAGAGAGAGAGAGATCCAAAAAATGTCAAGCAGACAACCTACTGTAAGAAAATTAACAACAATGACAAAAGGTTTAATGAAGAATGCAACACCTAAGAAAGAAATTGAGAAACCTATCCAACCAAAAACATAGAGACCCAGAAAACCATACCCTTGTACACAAACATTTATTTAACTAGTTAAGAACAAATTCTTATTTACAATGACGGCCTACCCCGGCCAAATCCTGACAACGCTGTGACCAATTGTGCGCCGCCCTATGGGACTCCCAATCACGGCCAACCATGGACTGTAGTGACACCTCTTGTACTGAGGCAGTGCCTTAGACCGCTGCGCCACTCGGAAGCTCCAAGTGTGCTGTTAAAATTGGCAAAAAACAGACACATTTCTTTCCACAGGGCCGTGGAGTGAAAATGGGATGCAGCTTAAGCCCCACCCTCTTCAACATATACTCTACCGGTCAAAAGTTTTAGAAAACCTACTCATTCAAGGGTTTTTCTTTATTTTTACTATTTTCTACAAAAACACAAAAAGCTTCTTTCTCTAAATTTTTCTGCACAAAATTGTTTACATCCCTGTTAGCGAGCATTTTCTCCTTTGTTAAGATAATCCATCCACCTGACAGATCAACAAGCTGATTAAACAGCTTGTAGACATTTTCTAGTGAAGACATCCATAAGGGTTAAACAAATCAAAATATATTTTATATTTGAGATTCTGTTACGTCGATCGTTAGATGAATGAGACCAAAGCGCAGAGTGGAAAGTGTTCATGATTTTTAATACTGAACTCCGACAAAACAACAAAATACAAAACCGAACGTAAAGTTCTGCAGGGATAGACAGCAACTATGCAAAAACAAGATCCCACAACTGAAGGTGGGGAAAAGGGCTGCCTAAGTATGATCCCCAATCAGAGACAACGATAAACAGCTGCCTCTGATTGGGAACCATACTAGGCCAACAAAGAAATAGAAACATTGATTTGCCCACCCAAATCACACCCTGACCTAACCAAATAGAGAATAAAAAAGGTTCTCTAAGGTCAGGGCGTGACAGATTCTTCAAATAGCCAACCTTATCGCTATTTGTGTTGTTCCATATGTGTTTTTTCATAGTTTTGATGTCTTCACTATTATTCTACAATGTAGAAAATAGTAAAAATAAAGAAAAACCCTTGAATGAGTTGGTGTTTTGACCGGTAGTGCACATCAACGAATTGGTTAGGGCACTAGAACAGTATGCAGCACCCGGCCTCACCCTATTAGAATCTGAAGTCAAATGTCTACTGTTTGCTTATAATCTGGTGCTTCTGTCCCCAACCATGGAGAGCCCACCGCAGCACCTAGATCTTCTGCACAGATTCTGTCAGACCTGGGCCCTGACAGTAAATCTCAGTAAGACAAAAATAATGGCGTTCCAAAAAAAGGTCAATTTTCCAGGACCACGAATACAAATTCCATCTAGACACCGTTGCCCTAGAGCACACAAAAAACTATACATACCTCGGCCTAAACAACAGCGCCACAGGTAACTTCCACAAAGCTGTGAACGATCTGAGAGACAAGGCAAGAAGGGCTTTCCATGCCATCAAAAGGAACATAAAATCCAACATACCAATTAGGATCTGGCAAAAAAATACTTGAATCATTTATAGAATCCATTGCTTTTGTGGTTGTGAGGTCTGGGGTCCGCTCACCAACCAAGAATTCACAAAATGGGACAAACACCAAATTGAGACTGCATGCGGAATTCTGCAAAAACATCCTCCGTGTACAACGTAAAACACCAAATAATGCATGCAGAGCAGAATTAGGCTGATACCCGCTAATTATCAAAATCCAGAAATTAGCTGTTAAATTCTACATCCACCTAAAAGGAAGCAATTCCCAAACCTTCCATAACAAAGCCATCACCTACAGAGAGATGAACCTGGAAAAGAGCCCCCTAAGCAAGCTGGTCCTGGGGCTCTGTTCACAAACACAAACAGACCCCACAGAGCTCCAGGACAGCAACACAATTAGACCCAACCAGATGATGAGAAAACAAAAAGATAATTACTTGACACATAGGAAAGAATTTACAAAAAAATAGTGCAAACTAGAATGCTATTTGGCCCTAAACAGGGAGTACACACTCCTGACCGCTGTGACTGACCCAAAATTAAGGAAATCTTTGACTATGTTCAGACATTGAGCATAGCCTTGCTATTGAGAAAGGCCGCCAAAGGCAAACCTGGCTCTCAAGAGAAGACAGGCTATGTGTAACGCTCGTCCTCCTCCTCGTCTGAGGATGAGCATGGATCGGACCAATATGCAGCGTGGTTTGAATACATACTTGTTTTATTAAAGAAAGACGAACACGAAAAAACACTTGATAAACTACAAAACAATAAACGACGTTAACAGACCTGAACTTGTGAACATATAACATGAACGCACGACCAGGAAGGAACACACGAATGAAATGAACGAAAACAGTCCCGTGTGGCACAAACACTGACACAGGAACAATCACCCACAAACAAACAGTGAGAACAGCCTACCTTAATATGGTTCTCAATCAGAGGAAACGTAAAACACCTGCCCCTGATTGAGAACCATATCAGGCTAATTGAAAATGAACCCAACATAGAAACACATAACATAGAATGCCCACCCAGCTCACGTCCTGACCAACTAAACAAAGACAAAACAAAGGAAATAAGGTCAGGAACGTGACACTATGCCCACAAAATGAGGTGGAAACTGAGCTGTACTTCCTAACCTCCTGCCAAAAGATTGACCATATTAGAGACACATATTTCCCTCGGATTACAGAGACCCACAAAGAATTTGAAAACAAATCCAATTTTGATAAACTCCCATATCTATTGGGTGAAATACCACGGTGTGCCATCACAGCAGCAAGATTTGTGACCTGTTGCCACAAGAAAAGGGCAATCAGTGAAGAACAAACATCATTGTAAATACAACCTATATTTATGTTTATTTTCCATTTTGTACTTTAACTATTTGCACATCATGACAACACTGTATATATACATAATATGACTTTTGAAATGTCTTTATTCTTTTGAAACTTTTTTAAGTGTAATGTTTACTGTTCATTTTTTATTGTTTATTACACTTTTGTTTATTATCTATTTCACTTGTTTGGCAATGTAAACATACATTTCCCATGCCAATAAAGACCTTGAAATGAACTGAATTGAATTGAAATTGAGAGAGAGAGGGCGAGGGCGAGGGAGACAGAAAGGGGGGTAATGAGACTGATTTACAGTCTAGTATCGGAATTCTCTTTCAAAACGGAATTTCTCCCTGAGAAAATAAATAGGGATAAACCAAAAGCACCATATAGAAACCAGTGTGACAACTGTTAAATAAAATGACACGGAGCAGCTTTATTGAGCAAAAGATAACTGAATCTATAAAGGGAAAACATCAAAGCATCACCCGTAACCCAAGGCCATATATTTACATACAAAGGCCTATATACGTGTATAGCATAAGATTGCAATGGTAATATGCTGGTAAGAGGCAGTTGGGAACCCATTAATTACCTTTTACTGCAGTGGGCTACCGTAAATCAGGGTCACACAGAGTGTTTCTTGGTAGACTTAAACATATGTACTTTGAAACAAAAGTATACACCTGTCACACACGGATATGGGCTTAAAAAAAGAAGACACCTGTACCATGTCAGATATAGAGTTGAAATGTATTACATTTTGAGTTTGTGTCCCAATATTACACTTTATATACATCAGAGAAGACTGAAATATAACAAAACGGTTTGACATAGAAACATCGTATTTTCTGCTTTTTTAAATGATGTGATGTTTAATCATTATTAAATCATGAAGAATATTAATAACATTCCACCCATGAGGCCACTAGGTCATTTGACTGCAGGAAAGGGATACTAATGACAGCACTCTATCGAAACAATATTTTCAGTAGCATCTACACATCGTTAGAGTATAACAGAGGCTCAACACACCCACACAAACAATGGCATAGACAGAGAACATCCACACAGACAAGCATCACACTTAGAAACACACACAGGCACACACACACACACGCACACAAACACACACAGATGCACGCACACACACACATCATCCGGCACAAACAGATAACAGTCCCACAGCGTGTTTTCATGAGATGAGAGAGGACTCAAAGGCTTTTACCTGTCTTTATACTATTACACATACCCTATGCGCTGAGTTTTACCTTCAATATAACATGAATCTACATTAGCAGCAAGTTAGCCACCATAATGTGTCCCATTAATCTTACAGGGTAATTCTGAAATGACACTGGGGATGCCTCCTTTAAAATGAGTAGAGTAGGAAAGGAGGAGAGGAGGGATGGAGGAGAAAAGGAGAAAATGAGGAAGATGTGTGGAGGAGAGGAGGGAGGTATGTGGAGGAGAGGAGGAGAGGAGGGAGGTGTGTGGAGGAGAGGAGGGAGGTGTGTGGAGGAGAGGAGGGGGGTATGTGGAGGAGAGGAGGAGAGGAGAAAAAAAGGAAATTAGGAGAGGAGGGAGATGGGTGAAGGAGAGGAGGAGAGGAGGAGAGGGGCAGAGGATGGAGGTGTGTGAAGGAGAGGAGGGATGTGTGTGGGGGAGAGGAGGAGAAGAAGGAGGTGTGTGTGGAGGAGAGGAGGAGAGGATAAAGGAGGGAGGTGTGTGAAGGAGAAGAAGAGGTGGGTGGTGTGTGGGAGAGAGGAGGCGAAGAGTTAGATGTGTGTGGAGGAGAGGAGGAGAGGATGAAAGGAGGGAGGTGTGAGGGATAACCTGAAGAAATCTCAAATGTACACACACACACACGCACACACACCACTGGCGTAGCGGAAAGTGTGGGGGCCCACAAGTCTTGAGGGCCCATGTGCCCATCATCTCACACCTATGTTTAAATTGTGCAACTTCTTTTATATATTTATTACATTTTTCCACATAGCAAGCGAAGTGGTTGTGTTGTCCAATCTACATGGCTAGTAGGTGACTCAGACAGACTATATAGTTTTCATGTATCTAATTAGCCTATTTCTCAGCAGCGCTGGGAGCAAGACCCCTCGGCCTCCCCAGCCAACCAAAATTGGTTCTGTGCAGGTTCCCAGAACATTTGCTAGTGTGGAGTATTCTACAATGTTTCTTTTAGGTTGCAAAACATAGTCTCCTAGAGATGAACGTACTTTGGTGCGAAAAGTGCAAATCAATCCCAGAACAACAGCACAGGACCTTGTGAAGATGCTGGAGTAAACAGGAACAAAATTATCTATAACCACAGTAAAACGAGTCCTATGTCGACATAACCTGAAAGGCCGCTCAGCAAGGAAGAAGCCACTGCTCCAAAACCGTCATAAAAAAGCCAGACTACGGTTTGCAACTGCACATGGGGACAAAGATCATACTTTTTGGAGAAATGTCCTCTGGTCTGATGAAACAAAAATAGAACTGTTTGGCCATAATGACCATTGTTATGTTTGGAGGAAAAAGGGGGAGGCTTGCAAGCCGAAGAACACCATCCCAACCGTGAAGCCCGGGGGTGGCAGCATCATGTTGTGGGGGTGCTTTGCTGCATGAGGGACTGGTGCACTTCACAAAATAGATGGCATCATGAGGGAGAAAATTATGTGGATATATTGAAGCAACATCTCAAGACATCAGTCAGGGAGTTGAAGCTTGGTCACAAATGGGTCTTCAAAATGGACAATGACCCCAAGCGTACTTCACAAAGTTGTGGCAAAATGGCTTAAGGACAACAAAGTCAAGGTATTGGAGTGGCAATCACAAAGCCCTGACGTCAATCCTATAGACAATTTGTGGGCAGAACTGAAAAAGCGTGTGCGACCATGGAGGCCTACAAACCTGACTCAGTTACACCAGCTCTGTCAGAAGGAATGAGCCAAAGTTCACCCAACTTATTATGGGAAGCGTGTGGAAGGGTACCGAAAATGTTTGACCCTGTCACGTTTGACCCTGGTATGGTTCTCAATCAGAGGCAGCTGTCTATCGTTGTCTCTGATTGAGAATCATACTTAGGTAGCCTGTTCCAACCTGTGTTTGTGGGTGATTGTTTTCTGTTTCGTGTGTTCACCTTACAGGACTGTTCGTTTGTCGTTTTGTTGTTTCGTCAAGTGTTTCATATCTTATTAAAGGAAATATGAACACTTACAACGCTGCACCTTGGTCCTCTTCTCCTTCTCCCGACGACATTCGTGACAGACCCAAGTTAAACAATTTAAAGGCAATGCTACCAAATACTAATTGAGTGTATGTAAACTTCTGACCTACTGGGAATGTGACGAAATAAATAAAAGCTGAAATAAATCATTCTCTCTACTATTATTCTGACATTTCACATTCTTAAAATAAAGTGGTGATCCTAACTGAATTTTTACTAGGATTAAATGTCAGGAATTGTGAAAAACTGAGTTTAAATGTATTTGGCTAAGGTGTATGTAAACTTCCGACTTCAACTGTATATATATATTTGGTATGCTGTTGCATCAAAAATTGAAATAGCTGAGAGATCACCCCCTATCCACATCGACGGGACAGCAGTGGAGAAGGTGAAAAGTTTGATGTTCCTCGCCGTACACATCACTGACAAACTGAAATTATTCACCCACACAGACAGTGTGGTGAAGAAGGTGCAATAGCGCCTCTTCAACCTCAGGAGGCTGAAGAAATTGGGCTTGTCACCTAAAACCCTCACAAACCTTTACAGATGAACAATTGAGAGCATCCTGTCGGTCTGTATCCCCGCCTTGCACGGCAACTGCACCGCCCACAACCGCAAGGCTCTCCAGAGGGCGGTGCGTTCAGCACAACGCATCACCGGAGGCAAACTACCTGCCCTCCAGGACATCTACAGCACCCGATGTCACAGGAAGGCCAAAAAGATCATCAAAGACAACCACCGGAGCCAATGCCTGTTCACCCCGCTACCATCCAGAAGGCAGGGTCAGTACAGGTGCATCAAAGCTTGGACCGAGAGACTGAAAAACAGCATCTATCTCAAGGCCATCAGACTGTTAATGTCACGTTCCTGACCTGTTTTCTCTTGTTTTTGTATGTGTTTAGTTGGTCAGGGCGTGAGTTGGGGTGGGCATTCTATGTTATGTGTTTCTATGTTTAGGTTCATTGTCTGTTAGCCTTATATGGTTCTCAATCAGGGACAGGTGTTATTCATTTCCTCTGATTGAGAATCATATATAGGTAGGCTGTTTCACACTGTTTGTTTGTGGGTGATTGTCTTCCGTGTCTGTGTTTGTCGCGCCACACGGGACTGTTTCGGTTTGTGTAGTCTATTCCTGTTCTGCGTGTTTATGTAAGTTTTTCCAGTACAGGTCTGTCTACTCCTTTTTGTTGTTTTGTATATTCTCAAGTGTTTTTCGTGTTCGTCTTTTCGTTTAAATAAATTCATTATGACTGCATACCTCGATGCGTATTGGTCCGATCCCTGCTTCTCCTCTTCAGACGAAGAGGAGGAGAAAATCCGTTACAGTTAAACAGCAATCACTAACACAGAGAGGCTGCTGCTGACATACAGACTTGAAATCACTGGCCAATATAATAAATGGATCACTAGTCACTTTAATCATGCCACTTTAATAATGTTTACATATCTTGCATTACTCATCTAATATGTATATACTGTATTTTAAACCATCTATTGCATCTTGACAACTGTATGCCACAAGATCATTGCTCATCCATATATGTATATATTCTTATTGCATCCCTTTACTTAGATTTGTGTGTATTAGGTAGTTGTTGTGGAATTGTTAGGTTACTGTTAGATATTATTGCACTGACGGAGCTAGAAGCACAAGCATTTCACTACACTCGCAATAACATCTGCTAACCATGTGCATGTGACCAATAAAATTTGATTCGATTTGAAAACCAACTTTATAAGAGGTTTTAAAAATTGGTTATATTTGACTCATCATTCCATGACGTACACTAAGGCATTGTTGACAAAATAGGTGGATGGATTTCAATGCATGATTAATATAATTCACCAATACATTTCTTGGTAGTGCAAAAATATTGCTATCAGGTTGTAATTGTCACAGCTGGCCTGGTACATTGTTTGTTGCCTCCATTTGGTATGCACCGTTTCAGTTTCAATGGCTCAATATTTGGACAAAAACAAACAAATGTACCTAAAACTGGGAATGTCAATACAATCAGACTAGCAAGGACAATGATCACAAGTCAGTCATAAAGTTGCTAATTTTGCTAGCGTATTTATTTAAGTAGCAAGCTAAAAACAAGGAGCCTAACGTTAGCTAGATAGCTAGCTAGCTGCCAGGAGGATGTTAAGTCATTGGAGGAGTGGGTTAGTGACAGACTTTTTACCCTCATATCGTTTTTCAGTGGCTATACACAGATAAAGATGCATGTGTCATTTGGTTAGCTAACAAGAACTTGAACGACTATTTTCCAGTTAGCTAGCATATCTCAAATTTACTCTGGCTATCTAGCTAGCTACTCAGATTTCAGAGTACTCTCGTCTGAGCGTGCCAGAGCGCAGAATAACTGATTAATTTACAAATGAGCATAACCTGCTGAATATGACCAGTGTAGGTAAACATAGGCAAAGAAAAGTACTAGTAAATCACGAACGCTCTAGAGAACATGTAAACAGCCTAACCAACTCTGCTAAGGTGAGTAAAATGGTCAGAGGGTGTTTTCACATATACTTCACTTCCAAAAAAACGATCTCAGTGCAGAACAAGCCATTCAATCAGAATGTGTTATCGGACAGTACCTACTTACATTTTGGAAACTAATAGATTGCATTTAAATAAAATATATGGGACATAATAATTGTAATCAGAAGATATTATTAACATGTACACTACCGTTCAAAAGTTTGGGGTCACTTAGAAATGTCCTTGTTTTCCATGAAAACATACATGAAATGAGTAGCAAAATGAATAGGAAATATAGTCAAGATGTTGACAAGGTTATAAATAATGATTTTTAATTGAAATAATAATTGTGTCCTTCAAACTTTGCTTTCGTCAAAGAATCCTCCATTTGCAGCAATTACAGCCTTGCAGACCTTTGGCATTCTAGTTATCAATTTGTTGAGGTAATCTGAAGAGATTTCAACCCATGCATCCTGAAGCACCTCCCACAAGTTGGATTGGCTTGATGGGCACTTCTTACGTATCATACGGTCAAGTTGCTCCTACAACAGCTCAATAGGGTTGAGATCCGATGACTGTGCTGGTCACTCCATTATAGACAGAATACCAGCTGACTGCTTCTTCCCTAAATAGTTATTGCATATTTTGGAGCTGTGCTTTGGGTCATTGTCCTGTTGTAGTAAGGAAATTGACTCCAATTAAGTGCCGTCCACAGGGTATGGAATGGCATTGTAAAATGAATTGATAGCTTTCCTTCCTCAAAATCCTTTTTACCCTGTCCAAATCTCCCACTTTACCACCACCAAATCACTCCAGACCATCACATTGCCTTCACCATGCTTGACAGATGGCGTCAAGCACTTCTCCTGCATCTTTTCATTTTTTCTGCATCTCACGAATGTTCTTCTTTGTGATCCGAACAACTCAAACTTAGATTCGTCTGTCCATAACACTTTTTTTCCAATCTTCCTCTGTCCAGTGTCTCTGTTATTTTGCCCATCTTAATCTTTTATTTTTATTGGCCAGTCTGAGATATGGCTTCTTCTATGCAACTCTGCCTAGAAGGCCAGCATCCGGAATGGCCTCTTCACTGTTGACGTTGAGACTGGTGTTTTGCGAGTACTATTTAATGAAGCTGCCAGTTGAGGACTTGTGAGGCGTCTGTTTCTCAAACTAGACACTCCAATGTACTTGTCCTCTTCCTCAGTTGTGCACATGGGCCTCCCACTCATCTTTCTATTCTGGTTAGAGCCAGTTTGTGCTGTTCTGTGAAGGGAGTAGTACACAGCGCTGTACCAGATCTTCAGTTTCTTGGCAATTTCTCGCATGGAATAGCCTTCATTTCTCAGACAAGAATAGACTGTAATCGAACCAACAAATGCTAATGCTCCAGATACTCAACTAGTCTGAAGAAGGCCCGTTTTATTTTTTCTTTAATCAGAACAACAGTTTTCAGCTTTGCTAACATAATTGCAAAAGGGTTTTCTAATGACCAATTAGCCTTTTAAAATTATAAACTTGGATTAGCTAACACAACGTGCCATTGGAACACAGGAGTGATGGTTGCTGATAATGGGCCTCTCTACACCCATGTAGATATTCCATAAAAAATCTGATGTTTCCAGCTACAATAGTCATTTACAACGTTAACAATGTCTACATTGTATTTCTGATCAATTTGATGTTATTTTAATGGACAAAAAAATAGCTTTTCTTTCAAAAACAAGGACATTTCTAAGTGACCCCAAACTTTTGAATGGTAGTGTACATTTTATTGCAAGCAGAAATAATAGCAATAGAATAACTGCAGAATGAATAATGCTGTAATTGAAAACTGTACACCCAAGGTAGGCTACTGCCCCTGAGCTAGAATAGATTTTGTACGCTATTTCGTGATTCTCACCAAATATGTTGATGTCTTCTCACACTATTCAAACCCTGCAATCAATAAACAGCTTATGAAGCTCTCTTAGCCTATAGATCACATATAGATCAGATCACATTGATCACACTATAGATCACATTGCAAACAAATAATCTGAACTAAAAACTCCACACATTTTGGAATGTCTGTGCGTCCTTGACAATCACTAGTCAATATCCAAAAGCAGCACAGATTTTTTTACCCGGACCTGCACATCATCATCTTTTCTCTTTTGTGACACTAATGTGAGGGTTTAGGGCAAGGGAAACGTAGTTGCAGTAGTCTAGTGTGTGGTGTGGGAATAATGACTTTGCGTTCACATTGCCCTAAAAAAGGGAACTGGAACATGGAATTCAAGCGAACCGAACTGAGACCGAACTCAGACCACATCTGGAGATGGTCTCAGTTTAAATTGCTTCGGGGGCTCTTTTGAGTGGTCTGAGTTCCTTTGGAGTGTTCACACTGCACAGAAATTAAAGCAAACCGCACTGTGATCACAAAAATTGTCTGAAAGGGACCAAGTGTGAAAACACCTAGAGTGAGGTGTTCTCTCATTTGTGTCTGGAAGTAGCTAGCTAGCAAGCTAGCCAACTTTAGCCAGTTAGCTTGGGTGCTTGATTGGGACAAGCATGCATCGGCAGGCAAGCTGCAGAAGGATGAGTAGGCTAAAATTCCCCATAATTTATCAGTGCAATTTTAATGGCCAACTAGCTGAAAAAGTTTGAGAGGGTTTATCTAATGTTCCTTTGTTAGATTTTAGCACATCTTGCTCTGGCTAGCATTAGTTGTTGATCTTGTTGTTGTTGATGTGCATAACTGAGGGAGAGATAGCCTACCTTTTCATGGTTGTTTGATCAATAGGACTGCAAAGTTCTCAGATGTAAGAGGACTCCCGTGGTATTCACAGAAATCCTTTCAAGTGTGTTTTGTGGCTTTTGGCAAATGCTTTCTAATGATCTAAAGTCACGCTGTTGCAACTGCCTGTAAACACACAGTCCAGTTCAAAGTGATTGATGGCAGGCCTGTGTGGCAAATGGCTTGTTTGCATAAAGGCCTACTGTAGCTCTGATTGGCTATGGCCCAGCGGTCTGAGTAGACTCTGGTCCTGGATGAGACAGATGTTTTTATTAGGTTTTATTTACTGCAGTGTCTATTAATTGTCCAAATGCATGGCCACTTTCACACTATATATTGCTATAGAATTATCACAAATGCCTTAGATGATGTAATTCCCAAACATTTTAAGAATTTCTGAAAATGTGAAAATGACCATATCTAAGTGTTCACTTGTCAGATATTTTTTTAACTGTCATATTCTTCCTGTTAGTGTATATGAACTGATTTTAATAATATTTCATGATGCTAAAATGCTGTCAGTTCCACTTTAAATTGTTTATCTGACCGTCAACACAGCAGCAGCAGATTCCTGCAACAAACGTAGCCTACAGTAGTCTGGTCTCCGCAGCCCATTTGATGCAGCAAAGTTAGATAGCCCTAGAAGCCAGTGTATGAAGACACCTGAAGGCTCCTGGAGCCACCATGACAATGCTCTTCAAATAACTTTCTGCAGCTCCAAAGTTTGGATCCCAAAGAGATGGATTTAAAGGCACTTGAAATCCTGTAGTCCTATCTAGTGTGGAGCTATACAGGTGTCTAGGGAACAACTTTTCTGTCATATCTGCCTTTATTCTGCTGTAGGACCTGTGTTTGGTAACTTACACAATATGCAATAACTCCTAGAGACTGACTTGTATCAAGGGTGACCTGGCTGCAATATAATCAGACGTTTTGTCTTCAATGACTCATATCCGTTTCTTTTCCTTTTTTCCCCCACAGGACAAAAATATGAATTTAGATTACCATTACTTTAGATGGGAAATGATGATGAGTGTGTGTGTGTGGGCGTGTGTATGAGTGTGTGTGTATGAGTGTGTCTGTGTGAGTGTGTCTGTGTGAGTGTGTCTGTGTGAGTGTGTCTGTGTGAGTGTGTCTGTGTCTGTGTGAGTGTGTCTGTGTGAGTGTGTCTGTGTGAGTGTGTCTGTGTCTGTGTGAGTGTGTCTGTGTGAGTGTGTCTGTGTCTGTGTCTGTGTCTGTGTCTGTGTCTGTGTCTGTGTGTGTGTGTGTGTGTGTGTGTGTGTGTGTGTGTGTGTGTGTGTGTGTGTGTGTGTGTGTGTGTGTGTGTCTGCGAAAACAAATAGAGTAATAAGGTATGTACACACATTCATAAACACACTCACACACACAGACACACGCACACGCACACATACAAGTACCCCCACACAAACACACAGACAGACACACACAGACACACAGGCACACACACACACACCACCTATCCAGTTCCATTACTGACTGTATATCCTTGAAACTGTGTGTTCCTAGATAAACGTCACCTCAACAAAGAAAAGAGAGAGACATTCCACATCATTCAACAGACAGTTACATTTCTTGTGTTCACAGAGGATGTCAACGATTGAACGTTTGAGGCGTTTTTAAGACTGTGGTGTTTTCCCAGGCTGCTTAACAGCTCCAGTACAGAGAGACTTGAGTCTAAACTTAAACCAAAACACATGATACCAAACACACCACAATAGACAGTAGAGAAACCATGCTTGAGTGTACAATAACTTAAACCGAAACACATGGCAGGGGAATCAAGAGGCACAGCCAACCGGGCAGAGTGGACAGACACAAAGATAGAGGTGGGAAAATGGCTGTGATGGGGGAGGCGTGGGTGGTGTTGGTGGTTATCAAATTCCACATGGACCCTCGGGGATGGGGTAGCAGGAAGACACCCCATCGCGTTCCTTTTACACCCACCCTCCAAAACAATTATGAGGAAAATACAACAGATATTCTGATAGCATAGCTGCATAACTCTAAGCAATACATTTAAACTATGCCAGGAGCTTTACGAGAGTGAAAACATTGTCAGCACAGCTCAGTGGTCAACTTAATTTATGTGGACGACAGAGACAAAGAAAGCCACCTGGCTGCGGTGTTTGACAAACACAGAGTGCTTTTCAGCTGAGCAGTTAGCCTTCTGAGCCCTGTCCACTCTGAGTTCAGATCATTGAGCAAAGTCAACAACCAGGGTTCCTCTGAGTTCCTCTGGTAGTTTAGGATAGACAGAGACAGAGACAGAGACAGAGACAGAGACAGAGACAGAGACAGAGAGAGAGAGAGAGAGAGAGAGAGAGAGAGAGAGAGAGAGAGAGAGAGAGAGAGAGAGAGAGGGAAGAAAGTGGTTGAGAGAAAGAGAGAGAGCAAAAGGAGAGAGAGAGAAGGGAGAGAAAGGAGAGAGAACGAGAGAGAAAGGAGAGAACGAGAGAGAGAGGGGGGTATCTGTGTTTAGCTAACTTAACCAGTCTTTTAGTAGTGTTCTCAGAAGAGAGGAGAGACCACACTCAAGCCAGACTCCACTCCTCCCCTCTCCATGGAGACCAGAAGAGAGCGAGCACAGTGCCACAACAGAGAGGAACAAGATGGATCTGTTACTCATGCATGAGGCTGATTTAACTTTCAGATGATGTTCTTCCCCCGCCTCCCCGTCCCTCGCCTCTTCCTGTGGCTGCCCACAACACCCCCCCAACACCCCCTCCCCAATCCTAAGTCTTATAAAATACTGGAAGATTGATGGCATTGAAAAGGGGGGGTGTAAGGATTATAGACACATATAGACTGCATGGCACACAGGACTTTAGATAGAGGTGTAGGCCCTGGGTTTAACCTTTGTCTGAACAGTACTGACATTCATGTGGTGATAGATATTTGGATGAATACTGTATCACACAAAACACTAATTAGTGGGAGATTAGGAGTGAAAGAGCCCTCCAAAAAGTTGCGTTTGTATAATATTACAGTGTATTGAAATGCTACTCTCATATTTTGTTTTCTAATCCCTAGACTTATAGATTCCCACAGAGCCGGCTCTATCCTCCACCTCGCTCCCCCTACACACTGTAAAACTAATAATAATTTTTTCATTTATTTTGGAGAAGAAAAAAAAAAAAAAATTTAGAGGTCTGATCAGCAGTGCAGCCTCTGGGATGGAGTGCAAGCAGAGGGAGAAAGGGAGCGAGGGAGACAGGGAGGTATTGTGCTACAAGGCTGCAATGGCTCACTGTTTGCTTTGGTTTCTAGGGTAACACCAGACTGCAAAGAGATAACTTAAACAGATGTGGGAGAGAGCGAGGGAAAAACTGGGAAATAACCAAAGAGAAAAGCCACTGATAAATCTGCCGTGTCTGAACATTTTTTTCCCTTCTTTTCTTGGTTATTCAAGTCTTTCTTTCAAGAGCAGTGGAGAACGCCCAGAGAGAGAGACAGGGAAATGAGAGGAAACAAGAGATTCGGGAGGAGAAAAAGAGACAGCAGGAGAAAAGAGGGGGAGATAGAGATAGAAAGATGGAGATATAAAGATGAAGGGAGTGTAAGATCGTGAGAGAGAAAGAGAGAGAGAGAGAGAGAGAGAGAGAGAGAGAGAGAGAGAGAGAGAGAGAGAGAGAGAGAGAGAGAGAGAGAGAGAGAGAGAGAGAGAGAGAGAGAGAGAGAGAGAGATACTGCATCAGTGCATTGCCAAATCCCTCATAAAATATCTAATATATACATTCTCATCTAGCGAAGAGAGCAAATGTCATACATGACTGATTGAGAAAAAGCCCCTAAAGGCCATCATAGGCCAAGAGGCAAATCCAAATAAACACACTGAATCACCTGGCCTTTACCACATCTGTCAACGTATAGAGGGAGATTTTACAGATAATGCAGGGGCCCAAATTCTTATAGTGGGGATGGTACCATCATTATATGAGTTAATGTGACAGATTCAATTTAGTGTTCAACTCAGTCAATTCAGGAAGAGCATTGAAATTCAACACATTACTTTAAAAATTCAAATTTTAAAAAATTAAAAAATATTTACCCCTTTTTCGCCCCAATTTTGTGCTATCCAATTGGTAGTTAGTCTCATTGCTGCAACTCCCGTATGGACTCGGGAGAGGCGAAGGTCGAGAGCCATGCGTCCACCGAAACACAAATGCCCATTGTTTTCTACAATGATTTTGTTATTCATTAATTCAATTTGAAATCACTTCCTGAGTTAATTGCAAGTTAAAAACTGATTTGATCCCAATCCTGGTGCGCTGCACAGGTGCTATAAACATTATAAGAAGATGTTGGAAATATTTATATTAGTTCAGGCACTAAACAGAGCAGAGAAAGTTCCCCCTTTGATCAAGGAAAACTGTATTGGACACCAGTTAAGAGACAAAATCAAAAGGTAAAATTCCCTTTATAGTTGGCTGGGAGGAGAGACCGTCAGCCTCTGTTGGACCTTTGACAATAAGAAAAAACTGACAGGAAAATGTATATTTTTATTGCCGAAAGCATCACCTCAACCATAGCCCTCACTGAGCATAATTAAAATACTAAAATACTAATTGAAAATATTCAACCCTTTTCTTTATCAGTGGCTGAGTGAGAACGCATATTCTTTTCATTTCTTATAATGCTTGAATAATTGCTAGTCGCTGGATAATTTATATATGTTCACTGAGAGCGTTCATTGGAATTCCGTACATAAAAGTAGTTATAGGGAAAGAACAAGAACATCAGGGAACATAACCATCTCTAAAATGTCTGCCTTAAAAATCAAGAGGATTCCTCTTCAAAGACTTGGTAACACGTTGTGTGTGTGTGTGTGTATGTGTGTGTGTGTGTGTGGGGGGGGGGGGGTGTGTATGTGGGTGTTTTTTAATTATTACTCAGCATCTACAACAGCAGCACAGAGGAGAACTTCTGAACAAGCCAATGGACCATCTTACTCCAAAAGACCTAGTGTGTTCTCAATCAGCTTTATATTTTAAATTGAATTAAATAGTTTGGGATTTAACTAAAGGAGGCCCAGTGTCAAACCAGAAACAGAGCAGTTTACCACATAGTTTTCAAACGCAGAGGTCCAACAGGATTATAATTCCGGGAATGCCTCACGAAGCAGACTCGACAGACCAGACCGGGGTTTTGGATTTGGGAAGTCAATGGGAGAAGTAAAAAAATGCGTCCTTATATGTACATTTTCTCGAAATCTAAAGTCATAATCTAGATTTTTTTTTTAACTATCGTTTCAGCTACTTTTGGAGAAACAATTTCTGGACCTCTTTATTGAAATTGTCTTTGCGTTTCCTGTTACACCCTGGACTTCTATCCTCACAAATACAACCAGTTGGACATGATCCACTCTAACTACCTTTATAAACAAGGATTGTTGTACGGAGGCAGCAATAAGTAGCCTGGTCCCAGATCAGTATGTGCTGCCTTGAAAACACGTTTGGCTTAAAATTACCATAGGAGTTGGCAAGACAGCACAAACCAGTATTTATGCTGCCGTAGTTTATGTGTCGGGGGGCTAGGGTCAGTTGGTTATATCTGGAGTACTTCTCCTGTCTTATCCGGTGTCCTGTGTGAATTTAAGTATGCTCTCTCTAATTCTCTCCTTCTCTCTTTCTTTCTCTCTCTCTCTCGGAGGACCTGAGCCCTAGGACCATGCGTCAGGACTACCGGGCATGATGACTCCTTGCTGTCCCCAGTAGACCTGGCCTTGCTGCTGGTCCAGTTTCAACTGTTCTGCCTATGGAACCCTGACCTGTCCACCGGACGTGCTACCTGTCCCAGACCTGCTGTTTTCAACTCTCTAGAGACCGCAGGAGCGGTAGAGATACTCTTAATGATCGGCTATGAAAAGCCAACTGACATTTACTCCTGATTATTATTTGACCATGCTGGTCATTTATGAACATTTGAACATCTTGGCCATGTTCTGTTATAATCTCCACCCGGCACAGCCAGAAGAGGACTGGCCACCCCTCATAGCCTGGTTCCTCTCTAGGTTTCTTCCTAGGTTTTGGCCTTTCTAGGGAGTTTTTCCTAGCCACCGTGCTTCTACACCTGCATTGCTTGCTGTTTGGGGTTTTAGGCTGGGTTTCTGTACAGCACTTCGAGATATTAGCTGATGTACGAAGGGCTATATAAAATAAACTTGATTTGATTTGAAACCGATCTGGGTCCAGGCTAAGCAACGATAGCTGTAACCAGTAAAATGTTATCTTCAGCTCTTAGCTCAATTAGCCTTCCTCACAGGGAATCATCACTTTATTAGCTCAATTAGCCTTCCTCGAGGGGAATCATCACTTTATTAGCTCAATTAGCCTTTCCCGGGGGGAATCATCACTTTATTAGCTCAATTAGCCTTCCTTGGGGGGAAATCACTTTATTAGCTCAATTAGCCTTCTTCAGGGGGAATCATCACTTTATTGGCTCAATTAGCCTTCCTCGGGGGGAATCATTACTTTATTAACTCAATTAGCCTTCCTCAGGGGGAATCATTACTTTATTAGCTCAATTAGCCTTCCTTGGGGGGAAATCACTTTATTAGCTCAATTAGCCTTCCTCAGGGGGAATCATCACTTCATTAACTCAATTAGCCTTCCTCAGGGGGAATCATTACTTTATTTGCTCAATTAGCGTTCCTCAGGGGGAATCATTACTTTATTAGCTCAATTAGCCTTCCTCGGGGGGAATCATTACTTTATTAGTTCAATTAGCCTTCCTATTGGGGAATCATTACTTTATTAGCTCAATTAGCGTTCCTCAGGGGGAATCTTCACTTTATTAGCTCAATTAGCCTTCCTCAGGGGGAATCATCACTTTATTAGCTCAATTAGCCTTTCTCAGGGGGAATCATTACTTTATTAGCTCAATTAGCCTTCCTCTGGGGGAATCATTACTTTATTAGCTCAATTAGCCTTCCTCAGGGGGAATCATTACTTTATTAGCTCAATTAGCCTTCCTCAGGGGGAATCTTCACTTATTAGCTCAATTAGCCTTCCTCAGGGGGAATCTTCACTTATTAGTTCAATTAGCCTTCCTATTGGGGAATCATCACTTTTTTAACTCAATTAGCCTTCCTCAGGTGGAATCATCACTGTATTAGCTCTAATGTGGATCTGATACACAGGAATCTAATATAAATCACACACTGATTACACATTTACATTGGTGCTAATGTCCTCAATTGATGTTTGTATTCCAATACAGATTCTATTTTGTGGGGGAAAGAGTAAGACATTATAGTAAATGAAATTGTGTATGAATTTATTGGTCTGGATTTAAAGGACAAGGCACACCATAATGAACGCTGGCTGAGCGCAGTAGCTCCTTTACTGGGTATCGACAAACAATGGCAATTCACATGGTCAGGAAATGAACAGAAAATGACGGCTGATGTTCTGTGGTCAGAGGCGATGGCCACAAGCTGCTTATAATAGTTGGTCGGAGCGGTCTGTTTAGTTTAGTCCATAACATGGACACATGTGAGACATAACGGCAAAATACTCTGAAATTAAAATGCCATCACACTCCACGATCTACAGACGGCACCACACTCCTTAATTAAAAGGGCGACACGATCCATAATCTACAGACAGCACTACACTCCATAATTAAAAGGGCAACACACTACATAATCTACAGACAGCACCACACTACGTAATTAAAAGGGCAACTCACTATAATCTCTGTTGCCTGCAGTTATGGCAAATGTCTCCATTTGGTTGGATGCGTTGACATTATCATGTGAGTCATAATAAACCTACACTGAACTCTAACAGACCTGACCTCTCACCTCCCTCCTCACTAACACTATATCACAGTAGCATTATTCCCAGTAACTATGGAGACAGGAAATTATACAATGACCTCTTATTACCACTTGTAATCAGTAGATAGGCAGAGTTGGGTAGGTTATTTTCTAAATGTAATCCGATACAGTTACTAGTTTCCTGTCCAAAATTGTAATCAGTAACGTAACTTTTGGATCACCCAAACTCAGTAACGTAATCTGATTACATCCAGTTACTTTCCCCTTAAGAGGCATTGGAAGAAGACAAAAATGTATGTTACCAATTGAACGACATCTATTACAGGATAAATCAATGTTAAAATTTACATAGCTGGCCATAAATGGATGTTACATTTTACTATATGGGTTGGTTGTGTAGGCTTCTTCTAACCCATCGCTTTCTACTAATAATATGATTAAATTATATCTTTACATTAATATATATCATTTAGAAGTCCAAAAATGGATGTAGCAACTACAGATTTCCCCTTTAAATCTATCAAAAGTGTAGGAGTTTGAGCATGTGTCCATTAGACCTATGGCTTTATTTTTTTATCAGCATGAATTAGATTGAGAAATAAAAGGCCCACTTTTATTCCATAGACTTGGATCCGCACTATGCAGTTGTTGCAAGTGTGCATTTTCAAAAACAATGATTAATAGGCAGCTTAAACTTCTTGAATTCAACCATTATTGGGTTCAAATACACACTTAGATTTCTGAACAGCCATCCACAACAACCACAATCCATAAGGCGCAAATAGCCAAATGAGAGAACAGCAGTGTGATTCACATCAATGCGCTATGTAGATATCAATAATAAGTTATATCCGTATCGCCGTAGACTACACCACTGCTCTTATCCTTACCTCCAAGCGTTTATTCAAGTTGGATAATCTTTGGATGCCGACAGCAGTCGCAACATAGTGGTCGCTGACTTGTGGTCAGACACGATCAGGTGGAACAAATTTAATCTTGCGCTTTTTTCAATGCTGGTTTGAATGTCCTTGAGAAAACAAAGAAGTGTCAAAGACTTTTTTCGCAAACATCCTTTCTGAATTTAAAAGTAATCCTCGAAGTAATCATCTACTTTTTCAAAAGTATCTGTAATCAGATTACAATATTTTTGCTGGTAAAGTTTTTAAAAATTGTAATCCGTTGCTCCCCAACCCTGCTAGGTAACGGAAGTCCATATGGTTAATACCATTGCTAAAGTGGGCAATACATTCCATCAGAAAAGGATTTATCAGCATTCAGCATTTGGGTTTGGGAATATTTGCCTAGTTAAATTGGGGTCAAATTACTATATGAGAAAGCTCTCTGCCCTTGGACTCATGGCTGCTCTGCCTGCCCTCCAGATATAGGGGTCTGAGTGTGCTGCCCTCCAAATATAGGGGTCTGAGTGATCTGCCCTCCAGATATAGGTGTCTGAAGGGCTAAGATAGAGAGAGAACATTACTTACATCAAATGAGCCCATGATTCCCTCAGTGTTGAATAGTCAGATGGAAGAGAACATCCAAGTGTATTTGATCAGTGGAATGAGAGAGAAGGTAGAGAAAGCACAACCCGAGAGAGAGAGAATTAGGCCACTAATAATAAAAACTCAAAAAAGAGCCATTAAGTTCATCTAAAATAGTGACCCCCTCTCATATCATTACCAAGCCCTGCAATGCCAAGAGCTGAGCAAAGAAAAGAGTCCCCTCATCCAGCTGGTCCTGGGGCTGAGTTCACAAACCTGTTCTATTAACACACTGAAGCCTCAGGACCAGAACATCCAATCAATCAGAATTAAACAAATTACAACTCAATCAAAACAAAACAACATTTCTTATTGGTAAACACAAGCACAAGCACAAAGCAAAATGCAGTGCTATCTAGCCTTAAATCGACAGTACACCGTGGCTAACTATTTGACCATGGTTACTGATCAAAACCTTAGAAAAACCTTGACAAAGTATAGGCTCGGTGGGCACAACCTTGCCATTGAGAAGGGTAGACACAGGAAAATCTGGCTCCCTGTAGAGGAAAGGCTGTGCAACCACTGCACCACAGCAGAACCTGAGAAGGAGCTGCATTTCCTGACAAAATGTAAAAAATATAAAACAATTAGAGAGTGTCATTTCCCCAAATTTGAAACCCTTATTCAAGATTTCAAAGACCTCTCTGATGAGAATAGGCTACCCGTCCTGTTGGGGGAGGACGCAGAGAGCTGTGGGTTGGCAGCACACTACATTGCCGCCTGCCATAAGATGAGGCACAGTGTCTGACAGACCAATCAACCTGCAAATGTCCTCTACTGTATGCTTATTGTTATTGTTCAATGTATGGTTATTTTGACCCGTTGACAATTTTGATTCTTATTATCTTAATATTGTAAATATCCAAAGTAAGCTTTGGCAATATGTACATTGTTACGTCATGCCGAGAGAGAGAGAGAGAGAGAGAGAGAGAGAGAGCGGTATTGAGAAGACAGTGTTGAAATGCAAACATGAGCCGGTAGCAGTAGTACAGATGTAGGATCATAAGTTGATCACCCTGTTGCAGGACATTTACAACTTGTAGTGTATTTGAGTTTTAAAAAGACTTCTGAAGTTTGTAATTTCCACTTTCATGTTTCAGACTTTCCCTAATGAAAACTGTATCATTTATAATCCACAGAATAATTCACATTTCCTGTTGCTGTAGGATTGTTTTCCTGCTGTAGCAGACTGGCTCAAATTTAGATCTTACATCTGTAAACAGTAGTGCAAACAGCATGCTGAATGGATTTGTGGATATGCGTGAGAAAGTGTAGCCTCGTACAACCAGCCTAATCTTGCAAGCTTGCATAAATGATTTGCAACATGGAAAGCAAATAATTTATGTAAGATCACAAGATCAGGCTGGTTGTACTATGCTAGAGAAAGTGTGTGTGTGTGTGTGTGTGTGTGTGTGTCTACGCTTTTTACAACACAATTGGCCACAAGCTAATCTAGACTTGCTGAGCGTAGTCCAACATCCGTAACACACTCAACTAGAGCCTTAATTCACCACTGTAGACCTGGTTTTTGATTAGCTTTTCTGAATGCATCATTCCCAATGAATCTGCCCAAATGTACACCTGCTAAACAACATAGCAGTTAAGGAGGCACATGGAGAGGTCAGACTGTCAATCAACAGTCTGTTTTCACCGACACTAAAGCTGGTTGTCAAGACAGCTTTTTTATATGAAAATGTGAATCTGAGTTATCGAGCTCCAAAGGATGTGTGTAGACACAGGCGTACGTGGCAAGCGTCAAATGATTTGTCAGTGAGTCTTGGTGGATTCATTTGGCTGTCAAAAAGAGGACGTTTTAAGTCTAGAAGGCTTTATAAACTTTCCATTTAGGCTCATCTCAGCAGATCTGTCAGTTGTCCTCACCTCCCGACCGACTCAAACCAAGACAAGATTCAGATATCTCCTGTAGACTAGAGGTTAACCCCCCCCCCCCCCCCCCTCCTGTGAACGTTATCTATTATAGAACCCTGCAAGATATATCCTGAAAAAGAGAGATGGGAGGATGTTGAGATGAATGAATAAATGAATGGGAAAAGTCCAAGTTTTAACTTAATTTCAGGCCCACACAACTTTGCCCCTGCACTGATGAGCAGCAGTCACACTCAGATGTGCATATCTCATCTACGTGTTCTCATTAACACATAGTAAGGGCACATACAGCACCAGTCAAAAGTTTGGACACACCTATTCATTCAAGTGTTTTTCTTTATTTTTCACTAGTTTCTACATTGTAGAATAATAGTGAAGAAATCAAAACTATGAAATAACACATATGGAATCACGCAGTAACCAAAAAAGTGTTAAACAAATCAAAACATATTTTAGATTTTAAATTCTTCAAAGTAGAAGAAGGCCTGATTCACGCAATCACCTCTGAACATTTGGTGTTGAGATGTGTCTCTTACTTGAACTCTGTGAAGCATTTATTTAGGCTGCAATCTGAGGTGCAGCTAACTCTAACACCATGCCCAAACCAGATGAGCGTGAGACAACGTGCGCAAATAGATTTTGTCCCCCCACACCAAACGCGATCACGTCACGCAGGTTGAAATATTAAAACAAACCCTGAACCAATTATATTAATTAGGGGACAGGTCGAAAAGCATTAAACATTTATGGCAATTTAGCTAGCTAGCTTGCAGTTGCTAGCTAATTTGTCCTATATTGTCCTGGGATTTTACCTGAAATGCACAAGGTCCTCTACTCCGACAATTAATCCACACATAAAACGGTCAACCGAATCATTTCTAGTCATCTCTCCTACTTCCAGGCTTTTTCTTCTTTGGACTATATATGGCGATTGGCATCTAACTTTCATAGGTATAGTACCACGAAAGACCGACCTCAGTTCATCTTTCATTCACCCACGTGGGTACAACCAATGAGGAGATGGCATGTCGGTATCTGCTTCCATAAACCAATGAGGAGATGGGAGAGGCAGGACTTGCACCGTGTTCAGTGTCACAAAAAGACCTGACTTCTATTTTAGCACTTGGCAACGCAGACGCTCGTTAGCGCACGTGCGCGAGCAGTGTGGGTACAATGATTGAATAACATGTACAGTTGAAGTCGGAAGATTACATACACTTTTCAACCACTCCACAAATTTCTTGACAACAAGCTATAGTTTTGGCAAGTCGGTAAGGACATCTACTTTGTGCCTGACACAAGCCATTTTTCCAACAATTGTTTACAGACAGATTATTTCACTTATAATTCATTGTATCACAATTCCAGTGGGTCAAAAGTTTACATACACTAAGTTGACTGTGCCTTAAAACAGCTTGGAAAACTCCAGAAAATGATGTCATGGCTTTAGAAGCTTCTGATAGGCTAATTGACATAATTTGAGTCAATTGGAGGTGTACCTGTGGATGTATTTCAAGGCCTACCTTTAAACTCAGTGCCTCTTTGCTTGACATCATGGGAAAATCAAAAGAAATCAGCCAAGACCTCAGAAAAAAATTGTACACCTCCAAGAGTTCATCCTTGGGAGCAATTTCAAAAACAACTGAAGGTACCACGTTCATCTGTACAAACAATAGTACGCAAGTATAAACACCATGGGACCACGCAGCCGTCATCCCACTGAGGAAGGACACGTGTTCTGTCATCTAGAGATGAACGTACTTTGGTGCGAAAAGTGCAAATCAATCCCAGAACAACAGCAAAGGACCTTGTGAAGATGCTGGAGGAAACAGCTACAAAAGTATCTATATCCACAGTAAAACAAATCCTATATCAACATAAACTGAAAGGCCGCTCAGCAAGGAAGAAGCCGCTGCTCCAAAACCGCCATAAAAAAGCCAGACTATGGTTTGCAACTGCACATGTGGACAAAGATCGTACTTCTTGGAGAAATGTCTGGTCTGATGAAATAAAAATAGAACTGTTTGGCCATAATGACCATTGTTATGTTTGGAGGAAAAAGGGGGAGGCTTGCAAGCCAAAGAACACCATCCCAACCATGAAGCACGGGAGTGGCAGCATCATGTTGTGGGGGTGCTTTGCTGCAAGAGGGACTGGTGCACTTCACAAAATAGTTGGCATCATGAGGAAGGAAAATGATGTGGATATATTGAAGCAACATCTCAAGACATCACTCAGGAAGTTAAAGCTTGGTATCAAATGGGTCTTCCAAATGGACAATGACCCCAAGCGTACTTCCGAAGTTGTGGCAAAATGGCTTAAGGACAACAAAGTCAAGGTATTGGAGTGGCCATCACAAAGCCCTGACATCAATCCTATAGAAAATTTGTGGGCAGAACTGAAAAAGCGTGTGCGAGCATGGATGCCTACAAACCTGACTCAGTTACACCAGCTCTGTCAGGAGGAATAGGCCAAAATTCACCCAACTTATTGTGGGAAGCTTGTGGAAGTTTACCCAAAATTTTGGACCAAAGTTAAACAATTTAACCTCTTTGGGCTGCAGGGGCAGTATTGAGTAGCCTGGATAAAAGGTGCCCATTTCAAACGGCCTCGTACTCAATTCTTGCTCGTACAATATGCATATTATTATTACTATTGGATAGAAAACACTCTCTAGTTTCTAAAACCGTTTGAATTATATCTGTGAGTAAAACAGAACTCATTTTGCAGCAAACTTCCTGACAGGAAGTGGAAAATCTGAAATCGATGCTCTGTTCTAGGGCCTGCCTATAAATGTGCTTGATATATATTAGTATACATGCACTTCATACGCCTTCCACTAGATGTCAACAGGCAGTGAGAGAAGAAATGGAGTGTATAACATGATCTGAGCTGGAATAAAAGCTCTTGGCATGACGTGACCCCAATTTCCTGTTTTCTGGAACGCGCGAGAAGGGATCTGGTATTGCCTTCTGTAAAGCTGTCGTTGTAGACGACTAATATCTCTGGCTTTGATTTTATTTGATAAATGTGACAATATCATTGTAAGTATGTTTTTTCAATATAGTTTTATTAGATTATTGAAATTTTTTCGGGACGTTAGGCGTGTTGCTTTGTCTGCGTTTGTTCACGAAGGAGAGCTTCGCGCCACTTTGCTAGCTTTCCGTGCTAATTGACTGGAGCAGAGGACATTCTAAAACCAAACAACGATTGTTCCCGACAAAGGACCCCTTGTACAACATTCTGATGGAAGATCATCAAAAGTAGGACCCATTTTATGATGCTATTTCATATATCTGTCGAACATGTGTACTAGTAGTTTGCGCCCAGATTTTGGGCACTCTCTCGCTATAACTAAGCTGGATGTCATAATGAAGTTATTTTTAGAATTCTAACACGGCGATTGCATTAGGAACTAGTGTATCTATCATTTCCTATACAACATGTATTTCTTAGTAACGTTTATGAATAGTTATTTTTTCAGAATAGTTGAGTGTCATAACAATATCCGCACATTCTGGGAAAAAGATGCTACGTTAGCACAATGTATAACCACTGATTTCAGCTCTAAATATGCAAATTTTCGAACAAAACATAAGTGTATGTATAACCTGATGTTATAGGACTGTCGTCTGATGAAGCTTATCAAGGTTAGTCAAAAATTATATATCTTTTGCTGGTTTGTTACGATCGCTAACTTTTGCTGCTGGTAAATGGCTTGTGTTTCTGGCTATTGTGGTAAGCTAATATAATGCTATATTGTGTTTTCGCTGTAAAACACTTAAGAAATCGGAAATATTGGCTGAAATCACAAGATGCTTGTCTTTCATTTGCTGTACACCATGTATTTTTCAGAAATGTTTTATGATGAGTATTTAGGTATTGCACGTTGGTGTCTGTAATTACTCTGGCTGCTTCGGTGCTATTTGTGACGGTAGCTGTGATGGTAGCTGCAATGTAAAACTGATTTATACCTCAAATATGCACATTTTTCGAACAAAACATAGATTTATTGTATAACATGTTATAAGACTGTCATCTGATGAAGTTGTTTCTTGGTTAATTTTGGTTGGTTCTTGGTTAGTTAGGTTGGTTTTGTGCATGCTACCTGTGCTGTGAAAAATGTCTGTCCTTTTTTGTATTTGGTGGTGAGCTAACATAAATATACGTGGTGTTTTCGCTGTAAAACATTTTAAAAATCGGACATGTTGGCTGGATTCACAAGATGTTTATCTTTCATTTGCTGTATTGGACTTGTTAACGTGTGAAAGTTAAATATTTCTAAAAAATATATTTTGAATTTCGCGCCCTGCACTTGAGCTGGCTGTTGTCATAAGTGTACCAACATCGGGCTTGCAGCCCAAAGAAGTTTTAATGGCAATGCTACCAAATACTAACTGAGTGTATGTAAACTTCTGACCCACTGGGAATGTGATGAAAGAAATAAAAGCTGAAATAAATCATTCTCTCTACTATTATTCTGACATTTCACATCCTTAAAATAAAGAGATGATCCTAACTGACCTTTTTGCTAGGATTAAATGTCAGGAATTGTGAAAAACTGAGATTAAATGTATTTGGCTAAGGTGTATGTAAACTTCCGACTTCAACTATATGTGTACATTTATTTTACATCACTCTCGCATGCAACGCAAGCAATGTGGTCAGCATGTAATGAACATATCCTCTGCAGCAGAGATAACTCTGGGTCTTCCTTTCCTGTGGCGGTCCTCATGAGAGCCAGTTTCATCATAGCGCTTGATGGTTTTTGCAACTGTAATTGAAGAAACTTTAAAAGTTCTTGTAATTTTTCCGGATTGACTGACCTTCATGTCTTAAAGCAGTGGTTCCTGTACCCTTTCAAACATTCAACCTCCAGTGGCGTACCCCTTCTAGCACCAGGGTCAGCGTACTCTCAAATGTTGTTTTTTGCCATCATTGTAAGCCTGCCACACACACACTATACAATACATTTATTAAACATAAGAATGAGTGTGAGTTTTGTCACAACCCGGCTCGTGGGAAGTGACAAAGAGCTCTTACAGGACCAGGGCACAAATAATAATATGATAATAATCAATCATTTTGCTCTTTATTTAACCATCTTACATATCAAACCTTATTTGTTCATCAAAAATTGTGAATAACTCACCACAGGTTAATGTGGAGGGTGTGTTTGAAAGGATGTTCATAACTCCGCAATGTTGGGTTGTATTGGAGAGTCTCAGTCTAAAATCATTTTCCACACAATCTGTGCTTGTAATTTGTTTTCATGCTAGTGAGGGCCGAGAATCCACTCTTACATAGGTACGTGGTTGCAAAGGGCATCAGAGTCTTAACAGTGCGATTTGCCAAGGCTGGATACTCTGAGCGCAGCCCAATCCAGAAATCTGGCAGTGGCTTCTGATTAAATTCAATATTCACAGAACCGCTTGTTGCAATTTCGATGAGGCTCTCTTGTTCGGATATCGGTAAGTGGACTGGAGGCAGGTTATGAAAGGGATAACGAATCCAGTTGTTTGTGTCATCTGTTTCGGGAAAGTACCTGCGTAATTGCGCACCCAACTCACTCAGGTGCTTCGCTATATCACATTTCACATTGTCCGTAAGCTTGAGTTCATTTGCACACAAAAAATCATACAATAATGGAAAGACCTGCGTGTTGTCCTTGTTAATGCAGACAGAGAAGAGCTCCAATTTCATAACCATAGCCTCAATTTTGTCCCGAACATTGAATATAGTTGCGGAGAGTCCCTGTAATCCTAGATTCAGATCATTCAGGCGAGAAAAAACATCACCAAGAAAGGCCAGTCGTGTGAGAAACTCATCATGCAAGCAGTCAGACAAGTGAAAATGATGGTCAGTAAAGAAAACTTTAAGCTCGTCTCTCAATTCAAAACACATGTCAATACTTTGCCCCTTGATAACCAGCGCACTTCTATGTTGTAAAAGCGTTACGTGGTCGCTGCCCATATCATTGCATCGTGCAGAAAATACACAAGAGTTCAGGGGCCTTGCTTTAACAAAGTGTCCAAAACGTCTTTCAAGCTGTCAGGCATTCCCTTGGAAGTGTAACAGGGTTATATTGGTGATTCCCCTTGCCACTTTATTGTTAAGCCAATGGGTCTTTGGTTTTAGTTTTGTCTTGCCTTCACCTACTCAACATGGCATCTTATTGGCTGGTTTGCGTAGCTTGCTTACGAGGGAGGATGTTTCAGTTAGAATCGTCCCAGTGAACAAGCACCAAACCAGCGGTAAGTTGTTGGTTGCAAAGCACTGTACTCAAAAGTGATTTTTATACTCCCAAGTGATGATTTAAATGTACAATTTATATCAACCGGTTTGTAAATGTTATTCGAACATCACACATAAGATGCAGTGTTTTTTGGAGAATATTGGTTGTGCATTTTGTTGTAAAGAATTCCCGCCAGTACTAGCTAGCAACTTACTGTGTCTGGTGGGGGGGGTTCATATATTTTGTACAGTGCATGAGTGCAGAGTTTGGATGGTGAGCCGTGCATTGCATGACGTGCAATTTTGTGCTGTTCCTACCAGGTACATTGTTAAAGATATTATATTGTAATTGTATTATTTTGGTAACTACATGGCCCAGTGAACAAGCACCAAACCAGCGTGCGTGAGTGCAGAGTTTGGATGGTGAGCCGTGCATTGCATGACGTGCAATTTTGTGCTGTTCCTACCAGAATAAATCTCCATGACTGGTGCTACACTTTGGAGTTCGTGTCGAGGATTGATTGTACACAACGCAAGAAGAGTACTGTTACAGAAGCAAGAGCCTCTCAGTGGATTCTGCAGTGTACCCAAGTGGCGTCGGGAGCAACGGGTTGCACGCGCGTTATCACTCCACTATGTCTCCCTGTCATGGCTTTTGCACCATCAGTACAGATACCAACACATCTTGACCACCAAAGTCCATCTGATGTCACAAAGCTGTCCAGTACTTTAAAAATATCCTCTTCTGTTGTCCTGGTTTCCAGTGGTTTGCAGAAGAGGATGTCTTCCTTAATTGACCCCCCATAAACGTAACGGACATATACCAGGAGCTGTGCCAGGCCTGCCACATATGTTGACTCATCCAGCTGTAACGCATAGAATTCACTAGCTTGTATGCGAAGCAGTAATTGTTTCAAAACATCTCCTGCCATGTCACTGATGCGTCGTCAAACAGTGTTGTTTGATGAAGGCATTATCTGTATAGTTTTTTTGGCCTTTTCCCCCAGCATTGTCCAAGCCATATCCACAGCAGCAGGAAGAATTAAGTTCTCCACAATAGTATGGGGCTTGCTTGTCCTAGGATTTTTAGGATAGTAGGATTTTTCAACCGAGTATGACCAGTTTATTCAACGTTTATTGGGACTTTTGGAATTTTTCGTTCCAGGCGCAAACATTTCTTGGACACGTGAGCTCCACATGGCTAGCCAAAGTTGCTATTTCGACAGAAGAAATGGACATTCTAAAACCAAACAACGATTTATTCTGGAACTAGGACTCCTTGCACAACATTCTGATGGAAGATCAACAAAGGTAAGAGAATATTTATGATGTTATTTCGTATTTTTGTGTAATATGTTGGCTCCAACAAGGCGGAGAATAGGTGAGCGCTGTCTCACAATAATGCATGCTGTATGTTGTAGTAAAGTTATTTAAAAAAATCTAACACAGCGGTTGCATTAAGAACCAGTGTATCTTTCATTTGCTGTACAACATGTATTTTTTAGTAAAGTTTATGATGAGTTCTTTGGTTAGATTAGGTGACTGTCCAAAATATCTCTGGACATTTTGGTGCATTGTTGCTACGTATTCACAATGTAAAACCACGATTTGCAGCTCTAAATATGCAAATTTTCGAACAAAACATAAATGTATTGTATAACATGATGTTATAAGACTGTCATCTGATGAAGTTGTCCAAAGGTTAGTGATTAATTTTATCTCTATTGCTGGTTTTTGTGAAAGCTATGTTGAGGGTGAATAAATGGCTTTGTGTGTTTGGCTATTGTGGTGAGCTAATATAATTATATATTGTGTTTTCGCTGTAAAACACTTAAAAAATTGCAAATATTGGCTGGATTCACAAGATGTTTATCTTTCATTTGCTGTACACCATGTATTTTTCATAAATGTTTTATGATGAGTATTTATGTATTTCACGTTGCTCTCTGTAATTATTCTGGCTGTTTTGGTGCTATTTGTGATGGTGGCTGCAATGTAAAACTACGATTTATACCTCAAATATGCACATTTTCGAACAAAACATAAATGTATTGTATAACATGATGTTATAAGACTGTCATCTGATGAAGTTGTTCAAGGTTAGTGATTAATTTTATCTCTATTTGTATGTTTTGTGAAAGCTACCTATGCGGTGGAAACATGGTGAAAACATGGCGTTGTGTGTTTGGCTATTGTGGTGAGCTAATATAAATACATATTGTGTTTTCGCTGTAAAACATTTTAAAAATCGGAAATGATGGCTGGATTCACAAGATGTTTATCTTTCATTTGCTGTATTGGACTTGTGATTTCATGAAATTATATTATATGATATCCCTGTCCCGTTAGGCTAGGCTATGCTAGTCAGCTTTTTTGATGAGGAGGATGCCGGATCCGGGAGGGAGACTCGTTAGAGGTTAATTGAACTGTTCTTGCCATAATATGCCATAATACCAACTGATTGGCTCAAACGCATTAAGAAGGAAAGAAATTCCACTAATTATCTTTTAACAAGTCACACCTGTTGATTGAATTGTATGAAGCTGGTTGAGAGAATGTCAAGAGTGTGCAAAGCTGTCATCGAGGCAAGGGGTGGCTATTTTGAAGAATCTCAAATATAAAATATATTTTGATTTGTTCAACAATTTTTGGGTTACTACGTGATTCCATGTGTTATTTCATAGTGTCTGTCTTCACTATTATTCTACAATGTAGAAAATAGTAAAATAAAGAAAAACCCTTGAATGAGTAGGTGTGTCCAAACGTTTTACTCATACTGTACAGTGGTGGAAAAAGTACCCAATTGTCATACTTGAGTAAAAGTAAAGATACCTTAATAGAAAACGTAAAAGTAAGTCACCCAGTAAAATTTTACTTGATTAAAAGTATTTGGTTTAAAATATACTTAAGTATCAAAAGTAAATGTAATTACTAAAATATACTTAAGTATCAAAAGTAAAAGTATAAATCATTTGAAATTCCTTATATTAAGTTAACCAGACTGTCACGTATGCTCCCTCTCCGGCCTCTAGGTCACCAAGCTGCTCATTATGGCGCACACCTATCACCATCGTTACGTGCACCTGCGCGTCTTCAGACTCACCACGACTCCATCACCTCCCTGATTACCTTCACTATATACAGTGGGGAGAACAAGTATTTGATACACTGCCGATTTTGCAGGTTTTCCTACTTACAAAGCATGTAGAGGTCTGTAATTTTTATCATAGGTACACTTCAACTGTGAGAGACGGAATCTAAAACAAAAATCCAGAAAATCACATTGTATGATTTTTACATAATTAATTTGCATTTTATTGCATGACATAAGTATTTGATCACCTACCAACCAGTAAGAATTCCGGCTCTCACAGACCTGTTAGTTTTTCTTTAAGAAGCCCTCCTGTTCTCCACTCATTACCTGTATTAACTGCACCTGTTTGAACTCGTTACCTGTATAAAAGACACCTGTCCACACACAATCAAACAGATTCCAACCTCTCCACAATGGCCAAGACCAGAGAGCTGTGTAAGGACATCAGGGATAAAATTGTAGACCTGCACAAGGCTGGGATGGGCTACAGGACAATAGGCAAGCAGCTTGGTGAGAAGGAAACAACTGTTGGCGCAATTATTAGAAAATGGAAGAAGTTCAAGATGACGGTCAATCACCCTCGGTCTGGGGCTCCATGCAAGATTTCACCTCGTGGGGCATCAATGATCATGAGGAAGGTGAGGGATCAGCCCAGAACTACACGGCAGGACCTGGTCAATGACCTGAAGAGAGCTGGGACCACAGTCTCAAAGAAAACCATTAGTAACACACTACGCCGTCATGGATTAAAATCCTGCAGCGCACGCAAGGTCCCCCTGCTTAAGCCAGTGCATGTCCAGGCCTGTCTGAAGTTTGCCAATGACCATCTGGATGATCCAGAGGAGGAATGGGAGAAGGTCATGTGGTCTGATGAGACAAAAATAAAGCTTTTTGGTCTAACTCCACTCGCCGTGTTTGGAGGAAGAAGAAGTATGAGTACAACCCCAAGAACACCATCCCAACCGTGAAGCATGGAGGTGGAAACATCATTCTTTGGGGATGCTTTTCTGCAAAGGGGACAGGACGACTGCACCGTATTGAGGGGAGGATGGATGGGGCCATGTATCGCGAGATCTTGGCCAACAACCTCCTTCCCTCAGTAAGAGCATTGAAGATGGGTCGTGGCTGGGTCTTCCAGCATGACAACGACACGAAGCACACAGCCATGGCAACTAAGGAGTGGCTCCGTAAGAAGCATCTCAAGGTCCTGGAGTGGCCTAGCCAGTCTCCAGACCTGAACCCAATAGAAAATCTTTGGATGGAGCTGAAAGTCCGTATTGCCCAGCGACAGCCCCGAAACCTGAAGGATCTGGAGAAGATCTGTAGGGAGGAGTGGGCCAAAATCCCTGCTGCAGTGTGTGCAAACCTAGTCAAGAACTACAGGAAACGTATGATCTCTGTAATTGCAAACAAAGGTTTCTGTACCAAATATTAAGTTCTGCTTTTCTGATGTATCAAATACTTATGTCATGCAATAAAATGCAAATTAATTACTTAAAAATCATACAATGTGATTTTCTGGATTTTTGTTTTAGATTCCGTCTCTCATAGTTGAAGTGTACCTATGATAAAAATTACAGACCTCTACATGCTTTGTAAGTAGGAAAACCTGCCAAATCGGCAGTGTATCAAATACTTGTTCTCCCCACTGTATGTCACTCCCGTTGGTTCCTTCCCGATGGGGTTATTGTTTCATGTCTGTGTGCTGTTAGTGTTTCTTGTTTTGTATTATGTTGCGTTTATTTATTAAAACAAGCACTCCCTGAACTTGCTTTTTCTTGTTTTTATTTTATTTACGGATAGCCAGAGGCACACTCCATCATTCCAACATAATTTACAAAACGAAGCATGTGTGTTTAGTGAGTAAACTAGATTACAGGCAGTAGGGATGACCAGGGATGTTCTGTTGATAAGTGTGTGAATTGGTGCACTTTTCTGTCCTGCTTAGCATTAAAAATGTAACGAGTACAATTGGGTGTCAAGGAAAATGTATGAAAAAATAAAAATAAATTCTTTAGGAATGTATTGAGTGAAAATAAAAGTAGTCAAAAATATATATAGTAAAGTAAAGTAAACTACTTAAGTAGTCCTTTAATAAAATGGCGCCGGAGAAGAAGGCAGACATTTTACGTTTAGTTTATTTGCGTTTTCTGGAGCTTATTTTTTACTTACTTTGTACATAATGTTGCCGCTACCGTCTCTTAAACCTCTTGAAGCTAGGGGGCAGTATTTTGATGGTTGGATAAAACTGCTTTTTTATGGCGGTTTTGGAGCAGTGGCTTCTTCCTTGCTGAGCGACCTTTCAGCTTATGTCAATATAGGACTCGTTTTACTGTGGATATAGATACTTTTGTAGCTGTTTCCTCCAGCATCTTCACAAGGTCATTTGCTGTTGTTCTGGGATTGATTTGCACTTTTCGCAACAAAGTACGTTTATCTCTAGGAGACAGAACGCGTCTCCTTCCTAAGCGGTATGACGGCTGCGTGGTTCCATGGTGTTTATACTTGCGTACTATTGTTTCTACAGATGAACGTGGTACCTTCAGGCGTTTGGAAATTGCTCACAAGGATGAACCAGACTTGTGGAGGTCTCCAATTGTTTTCTGAGGTCTTGGCTGATTTCATTTGATTTTCCCATGATGTCAAGCAAAGAGGCACTGAGTTTGAAGGTAGGCCTTGAAATACATCCACAGCTCACCTCCAATTGACTCAATTGATGTCAATTAGCCTATCAGAAGCTTCTAAAGCCATGACATCATTTTCTGAAATTTTCCAAGCTGTTTAAAGGCACAGTCAACTTAGTGTATGTAAACTTCTGACCCACTGGAATTGTGATACAGTGAATTAGAAGTGAAATAATCTGTCTGTAAACAATTGTTGGAAAAATTACTTGTGTCATGCACAAAGTAGATGTTCTAACCAACTTGCTAAAACTATAGTTTGCAAACAAGAAATTTGTGCAGTGGTTGAAAATTGAGTTTCAATGACTCCAACCTAAGTGTATGCAAAGTTCCGACTTCAACTGTAGCTCTCCCTCGACCTCCATTTGGCAAATCTGACCATATTTCTATCTTCTTGATTCCTGCTTACAAGCAAAAATTAAAGCAGGAAGCACCAGTGACTAGATCAATAAAAAAATGGTCAGATGAAGCAGATGCTAAACTACAGGACTGTTTTGGTAGCACAGACTGGAATATGTTCCGGGATTCCTCCGATGGCAGTGAGGAGTACACCACATCAGTCATTGGCTTCATCAATAAGTGCATCGATGACTTCGTCTCCCACAGTGACTGTACATACATACCCCAACCAGAAGCCATGGATTACAGACAACATCCGCACTGAGCTAAAGGCTAGAGCTGCCGCTTTCAAGGAGTGGGGCTCTAACCCGGAAGCTTATAAGAAATCCCGCTATGCCCTCTGACGACCCATCAAACAGGCAAAGTATCAACACAGGACTAAGATCAAATCATTCTACACCGGCTCTGACGCTCGTCGGATGTGGCAGGGCTTGCAAACCATTACAGACCACAAAGGGAAGCACAGCTGAGAGCTGCCCAGTGACACAAGCCTACCAGACGAGCTAAACTACTTCTATGCTCGCCACGAGGCATATAACACTGAAACATGCATGAGAGCACCAGCTGTTCCGGAAGACTGTGTGATCACGTTCTCCACAGCCGATGTGAGTAAGACCTTTAAACAGGGCAACATTCACAAGGCAAGACGGATTACCAGTACGTATACTGCGAGCATGCGCTGACCAACTGGCAAGTGTTTTCACTGACATTTTTAACCTCCCTATCCGAGTCTGTAATACCAACATGTTTTAAGCAGACCACCATAGTGCCTGTGACCAAGAACACTAAGGTAACCTGCCTAAATGACTACTGACCCGTAGCACTCACGTCTGTGGCCATGAAGTGTTTTGAAAGGCTGATCATGGCTCACATCAACACCATTATCCCAGAAACCCTACACCCACTCCAATTTTCATACCGCCCCAACAGATCCACAGATGATGCAATCTCAATTGCACTCCACACTGCCCTTGCCTACATGGACAAAAGGAACACCTATGTGAGAATACTGTTCATTGACTACAGCTCAGCATTCAACACCATAGTGCCCTCAAAGCTCATCAATAAGCTAAGGACCCTGGGACTAAACACCTCCCTCTGCAACTGGATACTGGACTTCCTGACAGGCCGCCCCCAGGTGGTAAGGGTAGGTAACAACAGATCCGCCATGCTGATCCTCAACACAGGGGCCCCTCAGGGGTGCGTGCTCAGTCCTCTCCTGTACTCCCTGTTCACTTATGACTGCACGGCCAGGCACGACTCCAACACCATCATTAAGTTTGCCGATGACAACAGTGGTAGGCCTGATCACAGACAATGACGAGACAGCCCATAGGTAGGAGGTCAGAGACCTGGCCGTGTGGTGCCAGGACAACAACCTCTCCCTCAACATGATCAAGACAAAGGAGATAATTGTGGACTACAGGATTAAGAGGACCGAGCACACCCCCATTCTCATTGACGGGGCAACAGTGGAGCATGTTGAGAGCTTCAAGTTCCTTGGTGTCCACATCACCAACAAACTAAAATGCAACGCAACTCCCTGCTGCAACTCAACTCCCTGTGAAGTGTAAGAGGTATGGACTGTAGGCGTGAGTAAGGACGACAAAGGCAGATTTTACCGTTACTAGGATTTATTTCCTTACGGTAATATGGGGAAAAGGGGCTGGACGGAACCAAAGCAAAGAAAGTAAATATCAAAACTTCCCCCTTTCCTATCTAACCTGCCTACCCACTACTTACCTATCTTAGCACCACCTGGTGCCCTAACCAAAATACAGGGGGTGGTCCGCCCAGGTCTTACCTAGTGTGCCTAGACAATGAATATACTACGGGTATATGTATGCCCGCGGGCCTCTTGCCTAAGCACTCCCAAAGTGCCTTCTCCTTCCCCCCTGGGAACAAATGAAACAGAACAATTATTAACAAACAATTTCAATAATCAAAACAGTGCGTCCTATAACACATAAGACATAACCAATCAGCTCCCTCAGCAACAACTTATATAGTACATACCAAATCTCTGAGAAACAACCAACACTTTATCACAATCAAATTCTCAAGCAAGGATCTCTCTCTCCAATCTTTCCAAAATCTTCTCTCTCTAATGATTTCTCTCCCTCCAAAGAAAATCTCTCCTCCTGAACAGAACACTGGCTTTTATATTCCTCAGGTGGCAAAGGTAATTAGTGTCAGCTGCTTCTTGACGAGGGGGCGTGGTCAGCTCTCCAATTATCAATTAGCCATGGAGAACTCAGGAAGCTATCTCCTGAAACACACACTCAAATACATACCACAACACAGAAAACTGGGGAACGTAACAGTCCAAGCACACCAAGACAGTTGTGAAGAGGGCACGACAAAACCTATTCCCCCTCAGGAGACTGGAAATATTTGGCATGGGTCCTCAGATCCTCAAAAGGTTCTACAAGTGTACCATCGAGAGCATCCTGATTGGTTGCATCACCGCCTGGTATGGAACTGCTCAGCCTCTACGTACCCACTACCAAGGGTAGTGCGTACGGCCCAGTACATCACTTGGGCCAAGCTTCCTGCCCTCCAGGACCTCTATCCCAGGCGGTGTCAGAGGAAGGCCCTAAAAATTGTCAAAGACTCCAGCCACCCTAATCATAGACTGTCTTCTCTGCTACCGCACGGCAAGTGGTACCAGAGACCCCACCCTCTTTTACACAGCTGCTACTCTCTGTTGTTATCATCTATGCATAGTCACTTTAATAACTCTACCTACATGTACATGTTACCTCAACTAACCGGTGCCACCGCACATTGACTCTGTACCGGTACCCCCCTGTATATAGTCTCGCTATTGATATTTTACTGCTGCTCTTTAATTACTTGTAACTTTTTTATTTCTTATTCATATCCATATTTTTCTAAACTGCCTTATGGAAAGGAGAGGATTTTTTAAAACTGCATTGTTGGTTAGGGGCTCATGTGACTAATAAAATTTGATTTGATTTAAAGTATTTTTACTTAAGTACTTTACCCCACTGGTACTGTACGTAACTACGCCATTGACGTGACCCTCTGCAAATGACCTTTCTACCTACTGCTGCTACTTCTACAGTACCTCCTCCCTCCCCTGCTCTTTCCTGGCAGAGGATCCTCTCCCCACTCCAATGGATGCTCTCCTTTCCACCTAAGCAGGCAGGCCCCTTTAATCCATGGCTGAGTATGCAGCAGCCACTAAAGAGGATAACGTCTACCCTTAGATATAGTGAAGAGAACACACCCTCGCTGACACACTCTCAAACATCAGGGATTTAGCTGCAATGGCCCTATGGCCAGAATCAACCTGCCTTGATGCCAGTGACACACACACACACACACACACACACACACACACACACACACACACACACACACACACACACACACACACACACACACACACACACACACACACACACACACACACACACACACACACACACACACACACACACACACACACACACACACACAGCAGAAAAGGATATAACATACTGCCATACGCCCCCTCACAACATGGCATGAAGGCACACACACACAAATATTAATCTGGTAGTGAATTTAAATATCTTGTCGACTGAATAAATATACACATAAACGCCATAAGTTGCCAGCCCCAAAAATATTGCTTTAATATATTCACAGAGTGTATAGGACTAATCGGTTTGAAACATGCACCGTACTGGATTACATCTACAACTTGTACTAAACAAACCAAAAGCTCATTCTGAATCAGACACTGGCTAGTAGCAGCTAGCAGTCCTTTCTCCATTATTTTAGTTTCTTTGAGATCTGTCACCTTCGTGCCAATCTTCCCAGCAGTTTCAGCACCCACATACACACACTCCCAACGGCCATCTGAATGCCTTTATTGTCCGTGTGGAGCATGTGGTATGGTGGATGGGCTGAGGGGAGGGGAGAGGATTATTACTGCAGGCCTTGCCTTATGGAAAGGAGGGGATTGTTCCTGCAGGCCTTGCCTTATGGAAAGGAGGGGATTGTTACTGCAGGCCTTGCCTTATGGAAAGGAGAGGATTGTTCCTGCAGGCCTTGCCTTATGGAAAGGAGAGGATTGTTCCTGCAGGCCTTGCCTTATGGAAAGGAGAGGATTGTTCCTGCAGGCCTTGCCTTATGGAATTAAAAAGAAGTGGGTGACCGAAGACTCTGATACCGAGCCACATCTGGAACATCGGAACAAGGGGAACCGGAGAGGAAACTTACAGAGAGGGGGAGGTGAAGGAGGAGCGGAGTGTGTGGGGGGGCTGAATAACAGTTAGGGTTTTGTGCTTGGACACAGTCACCCCACCACGTACCTCCCTCCACCCCACACATTACCCACCCAATCCACTCCACAATCGGTCCAGTAATCAGAGACCTGAGATGGAGGTAGGTGGGCAGCTGAATGATTCGCTCGCTGGAGAGCCGGTGTGTGAGGGAGAAGGGGGGTGGAGAAGGGTTGAGGGGTATAAGTCCGCCTTGTCAAAAATGCTGCTTTACGTATCCACCCCATCCCACTCCACCCCTCCCCTCCACACCCATCCCCCTCTTTCTGCCTCAGAGAGAAGGCTGGAGGAGGCAGACATCTGGTGGAGATCCACAGTGAGACGAGGGTCGTCATCAGCATGGAGGGTCAAGAAGGGTCCTTACCGTCACAATGAGGAGGGGGGCAGGTCCAGGAGCGAGCCAGCACCCCTCAGGCATTCCTAAAGGTACACATCAGCACTCCGATTGGAAGAAAAATAAACAGAGCGGAGGAAACCCTGTCTAGACGGGGCTGCTGCTGGGGCTGCTGCACACACTGACCTGCTATTTACACAAAGGGGAGACTGCCAAGCACAGCCAAGGAGAGAGGGATGGAGAGAGGGATGGAGAGAGAGCGAGAGAGAGCGAGCGAGCGAGAGAGAGAGAGAGAGAGAAGGACCAGAAAGTGGAGATTTGGAGGGGGATAGAAAGTAAAAAGGGAGATGGGCGGAGGGAGGAGGGAGAAAGAGGACAGAAAGAAAAGGCAATGATAGATGAAGAAGGAGAAAATAGGTCATTATTAAAGGGCTGATAAGTACAGTATAGAAATTAGGGAGGGAGATAAGGCTTCTGTAGCAGAGGTAAAGCAGGAGTCCATAGACTAATACAGATATAGGCTTTTTAGAGAACCTTGAATAACTAGCCTACAGGAGTACACCAATAATAAACTCCACTCTACTGCTCTACGGTAGCTGGTGGGGTACAAACAGATCCAGTGGCCATCTCCTCAGAAAGTCATTCCTGCCCCACATTAATCAAGTGACCTAACCTACAGAGGGTACTGTAAAGTTCTGTAACAGAAGTGGGTTGACTTAACTACCTGAGCCTATGCCTATGCTTTAGCTCAGCAGGCTAAAGATCAGCCTTGTATCACACAGTAGACCTGGGTTCGACAGTCCCAGGGATGGGATTCTAAATTAAAGAACAAGTTAACTTTTTCCGCAGTGTTATATTCTATGCTGTTGGACTCGAGTAATACTTTTTAGTGTGTGCATGCAAGGGTCTAACAAAATGGAATAGAACGTTGCGGATAAAGTTCGGAGTGACACAACTTCAGTATTAGGGAGTCGTGAACTACAACTACATGTTGTTAAACTATAAACTACATTTTGCATGAACTGAATTCAAATCTAGATCCTTTTAGTAGTTCATTACTTTTTACCATGTAGCGGTGTAGCTAACTACTGGAACTACACACTAGGCAATAATTTCCTTTCTTTTCGGCATCAGACTTGCCTAATTCACACTTGAAACATAATTTTTGTGTTTAATAGGCTAAATTACACATTCTATTAATTAACATATGACCACCAAAGTGATTTGTTCTTGCAATTTGTAGTCTATGACATTTCAGATATAAATATGATCATTTCAGTGGAGGAGGACAGGCTCATCATAATGCCTGTAATGGAATGGATGGAAAGGTATCTGTCACATGGTTTCCATCTATTTGATACCGTTCTTTTTACTCCATTCCAGCCATTACAATGACCCATCCTCCGATATCTCTGCCCGCCAGCCATCACAAAGTAGTTTGGATGTAGTGAACTACTTTCACAAAGTAGCTTTGGTAAAGCAAACTATATTTTCCTTAGCGGTAGCTTTAGTGTCGCTTAACTTATTCCAGTTTGAAGTAACTGTAAGCTTGGTAAACTATATTTTTAGAGTAGCTTCCTCAACACTGAACAACTTCATGTGTACAACATCTTAAGGCCTGCATCACTCTACTGAGAGCGCTGCCGTTTCTCAAATGATGTATTTGGGTGTTTTTTGGAGCCTTTGTTTGTGCTTTATCTGTGCCCCTGCAACTGCAGAATGAGCATGAGGAAGTCTATTGAACTTGTCCTTTAAGAAGCACTCAGACTCGATAAGGTTGTCTGGAATGACCCTCTGATATATCTGTCCCTTCATCCTAGCAAAGCTAAACAAGACAGACATCCCCTCTATCCCTGCTTTATCCCCTCTCAGACACTGTGTGTATTCTAGACAGGTGGAGTATGGACCCAGGCAAGGCAAGGCCCTTGGCTTTTTAAGGACAGCCTGTCTTTATTTGCCTGTCCATCCATTCGTTTACAAGCAATGCTGACCCCAAGAAGCAGCTAGCGCGGTCCAGCCAGCTGAGCTTTCTGACAGAACAGTGATATGTGGAGAGAAGGATGGGGGAGAGAGGGAGGGTGGAAGAAGGAAAGATGGAGGGCCAGCAGTGGTGCTTTGTGTGGACTGGGTCTGCTGTAGGAGCACACATACCAGTACACACAGACACATACACACACAGTACACACAGACAGGGCAGACTGTGGGCTGCAGGGTGGATATTTTAGTATCGTGGTCTTATCCAGGCTGAACTGTCCGTCACGCGCCGTGCCAACTCTGGCAATGTCTCGGAAAACACAGCCATAAATTGCCCTGCTGACGGCACCATGGGCACACTGGACACACACACACATACACACATTTGCACACACACACTCACACACACTGCTGGGCATACTGTACACACACCCCCCCGCTGGGCACACACACACACAAACACCACACAGAGCAGCAGGCTGCCACATCAGGAGTGGCAAGGAGGGAGCATCCACATGATTCAATACGTACACTGTGCCTCCTGTTTCCTCTACACCTACCAATTACAGTACATGTCAGTATGGTCAGGTACAGACAGTGAAGTGTACAAATACAGACAAGTGAGACAAGTATTTTTATTAACCTATCCAGACTTGAGATCCAAAGTCAAAAGTGTATTTGAGTGTCAAGAGCTCAGTGCTCCTTCACAAGCGTTGCTTCTAAATGTGGGGATTGGTCTAACAGGGTGGTGTGAAAGAACGTACCTGATTAAAGGGACAGTTGTTGCTGAGTGGACCATCCTGACTAAATAAACAGTATTGAAGTGAAAAATAGGCTATCAGAGAGCCTGAAGAGCTAGAATGGTTCTACATGATGTGGGGTACATTGACTTGCAATCGATGGAATAAAGAGAGCGCTGAGAACTGTGGCCAGTTACGTTAGGGGAGGAATGGGGGACCACCAATGAGAACTGTGGCCAGTTACGTTAGGGGAGGAATGGGGGACCACCAATGAGAACTGTGGCCAGTTACGTTAGGGGAGGAATGGGGACCACCAATGAGAACTGTGGCCAGTTACGTTAGGGGAGGAATGGGGACCACCAATGAGCACTGTGGCCAGTTACGTTAGGGGAGGAATGGGGACCACCAATGAGCACTGTGGCCAGTTACGTTAGGGGAGGAATGGGGGACCACCATGTGGGGTACATTGACTTGCAATCGATGGAATAAAGAGATGGAATAAAGAGAGCGCTGAGAACTGTGGCCAGTTACGTTAGGGGAGGAATGGGGGACCACCAATGAGAACTGTGGCCAGTTACGTTAGGGGAGGAATGGGGGACCACCAATGAGAACTGTGGCCAGTTACGTTAGGGGAGGAATGGGGACCACCAATGAGAACTGTGGCCAGTTACGTTAGGGGAGGAATGGGGACCACCAATGAGCACTGTGGCCAGTTACGTTAGGGGAGGAATGGGGACCACCAATGAGCACTGTGGCCAGTTACGTTAGGGGAGGAATGGGGGACCACCAATGAGAACTGTGGCCAGTTACGTTAGGGGAGGAATGGGGACCACCAATGAGCACTGTGGCCAGTTACGTTAGGGGAGGAATGGGGACCACCAATGAGCACTGTGGCCAGTTACGTTAGGGGAGGAATGGGGACCACCAATGAGCACTGTGGCCAGTTACGTTAGGGGAGGAATGGGGACCACCAATGAGAACTGTGGCCAGTTACGTTAGGGGAGGAATGGGGACCACCAATGAGCACTGTGGCCAGTTACGTTAGGGGAGGAATGGGGGCCACCAATGAGAACTGTGGCCAGTTACATTAGGGGAGGAATGGGGACCACCAATGAGCACTGTGGCCAGTTACGTTAGGGGAGGAATGGGGACCACCAATGAGAACTGTGGCCAGTTACGTTAGGGGAGGAATGGGGACCACCAATGAGCACTGTGGCCAGTTACGTTAGGGGAGGAAGGGGGACCACCAATGAGAACTGTGGCCAGTTACGTTAGGGGAGGAATGGGGACCACCAATGAGAACTGTGGCCAGTTACGTTAGGGGAGGAATGGGGACCACCAATGAGCACGGTGGCCAGTTACGTTAGGGGAGGAATGGGGACCACCAATGAGCACTGTGGCCAGTTACGTTAGGGGAGGAATGGGGACCACCAATGAGCACTGTGGCCAGTTACGTTAGGGGAGGAATGGGGACCACCAATGAGCACTGTGGCCAGTTACGTTAGGGGAGGAATGGGGACCACCAATGAGCACTGTGGCCAGTTACGTTAGGGGAGGAATGGGGACCACCAATGAGAACTGTGGCCAGTTACGTTAGGGGAGGAATGGGGACCACCAATGAGAACTGTGGCCAGTTACGTTAGGGGAGGAATGGGAACCACCAATGAGAACTGTGGCCAGTTACGTTAGGGGAGGAATGGGGACCACCAATGAGAACTGTGGCCAGTTACGTTAGGGGAGGAATGGGGACCACCAATGAGAACTGTGGCCAGTTATGTTAGGGGAGGAATGGGGACCACCAATGAGCACGGTGGCCAGTTACGTTAGGGGAGGAATGGGGACCACCAATGAGCACGGTGGCCAGTTACGTTAGGGGAGGAATGGGGACCACCAATGAGCACTGTGGCCAGTTACGTTAGGGGAGGAATGGGGACCACCAATGAGCACTGTGGCCAGTTACGTTAGGGGAGGAATGGGGACCACCAATGAGCACTGTGGCCAGTTACGTTAGGGGAGGAATGGGGACCACCAATGAGCACTGTGGCCAGTTACGTTAGGGGAGGAATGGGGACCACCAATGAGAACTGTGGCCAGTTACGTTAGGGGAGGAATGGGGACCACCAATGAGAACTGTGGCCAGTTACGTTAGGGGAGGAATGGGAACCACCAATGAGAACTGTGGCCAGTTACGTTAGGGGAGGAATGGGGACCACCAATGAGAACTGTGGCCAGTTACGTTAGGGGAGGAATGGGGACCACCAATGAGAACTGTGGCCAGTTATGTTAGGGGAGGAATGGGGACCACCAATGAGAACTGTGGCCAGTTACGTTAGGGGAGGAATGGGGACCACCAATGAGAACTGTGGCCAGTTACGTTAGGGGAGGAATGAGGACCACCAATGAGAACTGTGGCCAGTTACGTTAGGGGAGGAATGGGGACCACCAATGAGAACTGTGGCCAGTTACGTTAGGGGAGGAATGAGGACCACCAATGAGAACTGTGGCCAGTTACGTTAGGGGAGGAATGGGGACCACCAATGAGAACTGTGGCCAGTTACGTTAGGGGAGGAATGGGAACCACCAATGAGAACTGTGGCCAGTTACGTTAGGGGAGGAATGGGGACCACCAATGAGAACTGTGGCCAGTTACGTTAGGGGAGGAATGGGGACCACCAATGAGAACTGTGGCCAGTTATGTTAGGGGAGGAATGGGGACCACCAATGAGAACTGTGGCCAGTTACGTTAGGGGAGGAATGGGGACCACCAATGAGAACTGTGGCCAGTTACGTTAGGGGAGGAATGAGGACCACCAATGAGAACTGTGGCCAGTTACGTTAGGGGAGGAATGGGGACCACCAATGAGAACTGTGGCCAGTTACGTTAGGGGAGGAATGAGGACCACCAATGAGAACTGTGGCCAGTTACGTTAGGGGAGGAATGGAGACCACCAATGAGAACTGTGGCCAGTTACGTTAGGGGAGGAAGGGGGACCACCAATGAGCACTGTGGCCAGTTACGTTAGGGGAGGAATGGGGACCACCAATGAGAACTGTGGCCAGTTACGTTAGGAATGGGGACCACCAATGAGAACTGTGGCCAGTTACGTTAGGGGAGGAAGGGGGACCACCAATGAGAACTGTGGCCAGTTACGTTAGGGGAGGAATGGGGACCACCAATGAGCACTGTGGCCAGTTACGTTAGGGGAGGAATGGGGACCACCAATGAGAACTGTGGCCAGTTACGTTAGGGGAGGAATGGGGACCACCAATGAGCACTGTGGCCAGTTACGTTAGGGGAGGAATGGGGACCACCAATGAGAACTGTGGCCAGTTACGTTAGGGGAGGAATGGGGACCACCAATGAGCACTGTGGCCAGTTACGTTAGGGGAGGATGGGGGACCACCAATGAGAACTGTGGCCAGTTATGTTAGGGGAGGAATGGGGACCACCAATGAGCACGGTGGCCAGTTACGTTAGGGGAGGAATGGGGACCATCAATGAGCACGGTGGCCAGTTATGTTAGGGGAGGAATGGGGACCACCAATGAGCACTGTGGCCAGTTACGTTAGGGGAGGAATGGGGACCACCAATGAGAACTGTGGCCAGTTACGTTAGGGGAGGAATGGGGACCACCAATGAGCACTGTGGCCAGTTACGTTAGGGGAGGAATGGGGACCACCAATGAGCACTGTGGCCAGTTACGTTAGGGGAGGAATGGGGACCACCAATGAGAACTGTGGCCAGTTACGTTAGGGGAGGAATGGGGACCACCAATGAGAACTGTGGCCAGTTACGTTAGGGGAGGAATGGGGACCACCAATGAGAACTGTGGCCAGTTACGTTAGGGGAGGAATGGGGACCACCAATGAGAACTGTGGCCAGTTATGTTAGGGGAGGAATGGGGACCACCAATGAGAACTGTGGCCAGTTACGTTAGGGGAGGAATGGGGACCACCAATGGCGGATTAGTTGTTGTTTGTCTCGTTTCCTCAGGCATCAAGATATTCATTTCAGACAACAACATGTATACGACTGCCATGGTGTGAGGGCAAACTGACTGCCATCTGAGAGGGAGAAACTAGTAACAACGCGTCTTACAAAATGCACGCACACACTACTTCAGAAGTGGCTAGCCTCACTGGCATTCCAATGTGTTGCATAGATTTGAACCGCAACCCAGATTTCTCAAGGACAGACTAGATGTGTGCAGGCCTAAGACAAAACTCCAAACCCAGAAAACCACCAAAACATTTGAAACAACAACACAAAAAACAAGATAATGAGAGTCTAGCTGATTTCATCCTGTAATTATCTGACATTCTCAGTAAGAACACACTACCCCAAAAAAAGCCAAAATCAACCATATTTCAACATGAAAGAAATTGGCGTTTCACTAGAAAATGACAAATGGCGTTTGAGGCTTGTCATAAAAATCTTAATTTACAGTACACTGACTGCAGGCTTCCAAGGTGCTTTTTGGGAGGGGGTGAGGGGGGACAAAATGTTAGATATAACACAATAGAATACAATTAAATACACTACAAAACAGAACACTATACTACACTGAACAGAAATATAAATGCAACATGTAAAGTGTTGGTCCCATGTTTCGTGAGCTAAAATAAAGGATCCCCGAAATTTTCCATACGTATACGCTCAAATTTTGTGCACAAATTTGTTTACATCCCTGTTAATGAGATTTTCTCCTTTACCAAGATAATCCATCCACCTGACAGTTGTGGCATATGAAGAAGCTGATTAAACAGCATGATCATGACACAGGTGCACCCATTGTGAGGCCTATTTTTATAAGTATCTGTGACCAACAGATGCATATCTGTATTCCCAGTCATGTGAAATCCATAGATTAAGGCCTACTGAATTTATTTCAATTGACTGATTTCCTCATATGAACTGTAACTCAGTAAAACCTTTAAAATTGTTGCATGTTGCATTTATATATTTGTTAAGTATACAATGGACAAAAGTCTGACTCTTGATAAATCGACTAAATCTTGCCAAACCACCTCTAGGTTATGATGAACATTGACTGCAGAGTCTGAGATTGTTACTAGTGGTTCTTCAACTGCTGATCCCCTCTCTCACTCTCACTCTAACTGTGATAAATCCAGATTCAGTCCACTGACTGTCTGAGAGGATTGTCTACCAGGAGAAGGAGAGGAAATAAGAAGACCAAACGGGGATGAAGAAGAGGACAAAAAGAAGACGTAGTAGAGATGACATTTCTCCCACACGGCTAATACACAAGCAACAGAGAGTGTGTGAGTGCAAGTGCCTGCCTGCTTGCATGTGTGTGTGATCTCTGAGCCACACCACCAGTGATGGAAAAAGTACCCAACTGTCATACTGGAGTAAAAGTAAAGAGACCTTGATAGAAATGACTCAAGTAAAAGTCAAAGTCACCCAGTAATATACTACTTGAGTAAAAGTCTAAAAGTGTTTGGTTTTAATCAAAAGTACATTTAAATGCTAAAATATACTTAAGTATAAAAAGTAAAAGTATAAATCATTTCAAATGCCTTTTATTAAGCAAAACAGACAGCACCATTAGGAATGTAGTGAAGTAAAAGTAAAAGTTGTCAAAAATAGAAATAGTAAAGTACAGATACCCAAAAAATGACTTTAGCAGTACTTGAAAGTATTTTTATTGAAGTACTTTACACCACTGCGCACCACTATCGCTCACCTAAATCTGCTTCTGAGTTCCTTTGTTGTGCTTGATAGATCTTTCACTCAGGAATACATCACTAACCACATTATGAAGTAGCAGAGCTACTGTTCTACGTCACTAACGTCTTCCTTATGGACATTAACATAACATTTCCCAGTGAAGACTATTTTCAATGTTTTGAGAGGCAAAGAGAGAGAAAGGCAGTTTCCCTCCAAATACAAATAGGTTTACTGTTCATTCTATTCTCTACAATCCCATCAACAGTGGAGGTGATGATATTACTGTGGAGCCTCGCTGGGCTCCCAGCCCTGAATACAGCGCTGCTCTTGCTGTATATTTAAACCCCTGCATAGGGGGCTCATAGCTTAGCAGCTCAGTGCTCAGTATGGCCTGGTCTGGCTGGCTGCATTGTGAGCCCATTAGTTTAGGAGAGTGGCTATGCAGTGTGAGAGGCGAGGTAGGAGAAATAGATTTGCCTACTGCCACCCTCGTTTGTGTCAAATTCATCCACGGGCTATGGGGCTGTACTGCATGTGAGTGCAGAGCATGTGACTGTTGCACAGTGCACCATAGAAATATAATGAATAGAACCGTCTTGGAACCTCTAACCCTGGTTTTGTGATACAAGAATTTAGATTGGTAATGTAGAATGTTCATTCAAATGATGCTAACTGATGTGATTCATGCAATGGGATGTGTTTTTTGTAATGTCAGTTGAGTTTATTCAACAAATCACAGCACAGATTGATGGGGTACACTTCATGCTTTTACTTCCTGCTTTTCTCCTATGGTTACACTCGCAATGGCCGCCAGTTCACCCATTTTGCCATCATTAACTTGAATGGGGACGTCCGTTCTATTCATTCTATTTCTATGCTGTGCACTGCCTGGGTCCGCTCGAAGCCAATAAGTGTGTCTGAAATGGCACCCTATTCCTCATAGAATAGAAGACAAGAATAGCATACAACTTTATTGTCCATATGTTACGGTCAACAACAGCAATGTGTCTTCTGCTCTGTTCCTAGTAGTGCACTATAAAGGAATAAGGACACTACTGTACTATACGGAATAGAGTACTACTGTAGTGCACTAGGTAGATAATAGGGTGCCATTTCAGCTAATGAGGAATTGTCTGACTGAAAGTGGCCGCTGTTTTTTTGTATGAGAGCTAAACGAGTAGGCGAACTTGGGAACATACCAGTAACTCAACATCAAAGAGGATGTCAGCGTGGAAGATGTAGCAGAGAAAGCGTTACACGTGTGCCTCTCTCTTCACAGCTTCTCCCCCATAGCTGTGTCGTTTTGAACACATCATTATATGGAGCCTTGTACTGTATGCCCATCCATTTTGAATCCAAGATCCTCAGACTGACAGACTTTGCTCTCTTCTCCCCTCCTGTGTGATGTGTGTGAGAGGCTCTTGGCAGCTTCATCGCAGGGCCTGTGTGTATGTGTGTGTACCCAGGCCAGATGTGCTGCTCAGCCCTAAGTGCCATCGTGCTTCTGTGCCTCTGGTTCTGTGGCCTGCAGTTACCATACAGTATGGGGCTTTGTGCCTGCATGGCTGTGTGTGGCTGTGTGTCTCTCCGGTGATCTGTGGCACAGAGGCACCATGATGGCTCCTTGCCTCCTTACCACAGGGGCAGTATTGTTCTGTTCTGTGTGTTGCTTTGAGAAAGAGATAGACACAGAGACAGAGAGAGAGAGAGAATCATCCTCCTCTGCAATGCTCTAAGGCCACCCTTTTACTTTCATATCTCAACAATCTCCAGAGCTGTGGCCAGCAAGATGGATTTGGTAGCTCAACTGGTGTCAGGGTGGTCCAGTGTCCCTTGTCATATCAGCACATGTACACACTTCAGTCAATATGGCGGAGACAGAGGGGAAGACAGGAGAGAGGTGGAGAGAGTGGAGAAGAGAGGAGAGGAGAATAAAGGAACATGAGAGATGAAGAGGTGGACCTGAAGGGGTTAAAGAGGCACTGTGTGCTGCCATCTGTCTGCCAGCCTCCCGCTGTAGCCATGCTTTCTAAACCCTTATGTAGCCTCCGAAGGGAAGGGGTCATGTCGCCATCTAGCGAATACTTTTTTGCTTGTGCGTACTCACTCACACACACACACAAACGTAGTATATACACTACCGTTCAAAAGTTTGGGGTCACTCAGAAATGTCCTTGTTTTTAAAAGAAAAACACGTTTTTGTGCATTAAAATAACATCAAATTGATCAGAAATACAGTGTAGACATTGGTAATGTTGTAAATGACTATTGTAGCTGGAAACGGCAGATTTTTTATTTAATATCTACATAGGCGTACAGAGGCCCATTATCAGCAACCATCACTCCTGTGTTCCAATGGCATGTTGTGTTAGCTAATCCAAGTTTATCATTTTAAAAGTCTAATTTATCATTGTAAAACCCTTTTGCAATTATGTTAGCACAGCTGAAAACTGTTGTTCTGATTAAAGAAGCAATACAACTGGCCTTCTTTAGACTAGTTGAGTATCTGGAGCATCAGCATTTGTGGATTTGATTACATACTCAAAATGGCCGGATACAAAGACCTTTCTTCTGAAACTCATCAGTCTATTCTTGTTCTGAGCAATGAAGGCTATTCCATGCGAGTAATTGACAAGAAACTGATGGTCTCGTATAACGCTGTCCTCTACCCCCTTCATAGAACAGCGAACACTGGCTCTAACCAGAATAGAAAGAGGAGCGGGAGGCCCGGGTGCACAACTGAGCAAGAGGACAAGTACATTAGAGTGTCTAGTATGAGAAACAGACGCCTCACAAGTCCTCAACTGCCAGTTTCATTAAATAGTACCCGCAAAACATAGGTCTCAACGCCAACAGTGAAGAGGCCACTCTGGGATGCTGGCCTTCTAGGCAGAGTTCTTTTGCCCATCTTAATATTTTATTTTTATTGGCCAGTCTGAGATATGGCTTTTTCTTTGCAACTCTGCCTAGAAGGCCAGCATCCCAGAGTGGCCTCTTCACTGAGGGAGAGAGGAGGGAGTAAGGAGGAAGTGAAGTCTAGTTATGGTATGTACAGGGGGTTAGGGAGAGAGGAGGGAGGAAGTGAAGTCTAGTTATGGTATGGACAGGGGGTTAGGGAGAGAGGAGGGAGTAAGGAGGAAGTGAAGTCTAGTTATGGTATGGACAGGGGGTTAGGGAGAGAGGAGGGAGTAAGGAGGAAGTGAAGTCTAGTAATGGTATGGACAGGGGGTTAGGGAGAGAGGAGGGAGTAAGGAGGAAGTGAAGTCTAGTAATGGTATGGACAGGGGGTTAGGGAGAGAGGAGGGAGTAAGGAGGAAGTGAAGTCTAGTAATGGTATGGACAGGGGGTTAGGGAGAGAAGAGGGAGTAAGGAGGAAGTGAAGTCTAGTTATGGTATGGACAGGGGGTTAGGGAGATAGGAGGGAGTAAGGAGGAAGTGAAGTCTAGTAATGGTATGGACAGGGGGTTAGGGAGAGAGGAGGGAGTAAGGAGGAAGTGAAGTCTAGTAATGGTACGGACAAGGAGGTATGAGAGAGAGGAGGAAGTAAATGACTAGTTTGCGTGAAGGTCAGACCACCTGAAGGGCGATCTATACAACCAGCCTGGGACCTGGCCCTTAACAGGAAGACATGAAGAGCAAATGTTGAGGCATTACGCACCAAGGAGCTAGTGAATATGTGTGAAATGAGTATGACTGGGGGGTAGGGAGAAAGATGGGGGAATACGGGGGGGGGGGATTTCTCAGCTCTTTATGCATACTAACAGACAGAAGCCCCACAGCTGTATCCATTATCAATGCTCCTGTGTGGAATACTGCAGTTCTTCACCATAGAATTAGGAATTAGAATACTAGAATGGACATGAAACTTCTTATGATGGTCAAAATGTCAGCCATGTTGGTCAGGGTGTTGGTCAACCTTGGCTTGCCAGTGTTATGATAAGATATTGTATAAAATAATGCATTTGAAGAATTTATCTGCACTGTATGTTTGTTAGCTAGCTAGCCAAATTAACTGCCAATATGTCAACATTCCATTCAAACAATGCAGTCAATCCACAGCCGTACACTGTCTGAAATCAGTTGATGATAGGATTTAGACAAGTACTGATATTGCATCATATAATAGCACTTATAACAAAACAATTGACATTTATGGTCAGTTTACTGTACATATATATTTTAGAGGCTATTTATACAGAAAATGTGTATAAAACCCATATAAAATGTACTTATAATTATATGACAATATTTAAGGTTGGCAATAATACTTCTACACAATTTCTGATATATCATATTCCTTCTTTTTCTTTTTCTGCATAAGTGAAATCAGGATTATGCCTCTACTGCCATTAATTCCAATTAGACTGGGTTGGATTTCTCCCTGACCAACATGGCTGCCATTTTGACACCATTCCGGGAACTTTTAGGGTTGATGACATAGCCCTTCTAGTAATTTATTGGGATCTCTATGTTATTCACTATTTATACAACAGATGAGTCTAATCATGAATGATGATTGGTTAAAACCGCATTCCAGCCGGTGTCTATTCCACAAGTTACCACTGGCTAAAACTATGACGTTAAAATTCCTATTTACTCTGTTCCATCTGACTGCTCAGTCCACTGTCTCATTAGCCCAGCCAGACAATTTATAAACTTCATCTCCACTGTAAAAAAATAACTAGACATTATCTCACATTTCTTTTAGACTAACATTTAATTTTCAACAAAGAGATTTGTATAAACCTTGCTGTCTGTCTCGCCGACATTTGCAACATTGTTTCAATATTCAATATAGATCTCCAGCTGTCCCATAGTAATTAACGTGTCGGGAATCGGGACAAGACAGACAGACAGGCAGGCACCGTTTCTCAGCCGATCGAAATCATGAATCAGCTGGCACAATTTTTATGGATATTATGTATATACAAAGAAATGTAAATTGAAAAAAGGTCAAATGAAATGAAGTGCAGCTACAGTGGGGAGAACAAGTATTTGATACACTGCCGATTTTGCAGGTTTTCCTACTTACAAAGCATGTAGATGTCTGTAATTTTTATCATAGGTACACTTCAACTGTGAGAGACGGAATCTAAAACAAAAATCCAGAAAATCACATTGTATGATTTTTAAATAATTAATTTGCATTTTATTGCATGACATAAGTATTTGATCACCTACCAACCAGTAAGAATTCCGGCTCTCACAGACCTGTTAGTTTTTCTTTAAGAAGCCCTCCTGTTCTCCACTCATTACCTGTATTAACTGCACCTGTTTGAACTCGTTACCTGTATAAAAGACACCTGTCCACACACTCAATCAAACAGATTCCAACCTCTCCACAATGGCCAAGACCAGAGAGCTGTGTAAGGACATCAGGGATAAAATTGTAGACCTGCACAAGGCTGGGATGGGCTACAGGACAATAGGCAAGCAGCTTGGTGAGAAGGAAACAACTGTTGGCGCAATTATTAGAAAATGGAAGAAGTTCAAGATGACGGTCAATCACCCTCGGTCTGGGGCTCCATGCAAGATTTCACCTCGTGGGTCATCAATGATCATGAGGAAGGTGAGGGATCAGCCCAGAACTACACGGCAGGACCTGGTCAATGACCTGAAGAGAGCTGGGACCACAGTCTCAAAGAAAACCATTAGTAACACACTACGCCGTCATGGATTAAAATCCTGCAGCGCACGCAAGGTCCCCCTGCTTAAGCCAGTGCATGTCCAGGCCTGTCTGAAGTTTGCCAATGACCATCTGGATGATCCAGAGGAGGAATGGGAGAAGGTCATGTGGTCTGATGAGACAAAAATAGAGCTTTTTGGTCTAACTCCACTCGCCGTGTTTGGAGGAAGAAGAAGTATGAGTACAACCCCAAGAACACCATCCCAACCGTGAAGCATGGAGGTGGAAACATCATTCTTTGGGGATGCTTTTCTGCAAAGGGGACAGGACGACTGCACCGTATTGAGGGGAGGATGGATGGGGCCATGTATCGCGAGATCTTGGCCAACAACCTCCTTCCCTCAGTAAGAGCATTGAAGATGGGTCGTGGCTGGGTCTTCCAGCATGACAACGACACGAAGCACACAGCCATGGCAACTAAGGAGTGGCTCCGTAAGAAGCATCTCAAGGTCCTGGAGTGGCCTAGCCAGTCTCCAGACCTGAACCCAATAGAAAATCTTTGGAGGGAGCTGAAAGTCCGTATTGCCCAGCGACAGCCCCGAAACCTGAAGGATCTGGAGAAGATCTGTAGGGAGGAGTGGGCCAAAATCCCTGCTGCAGTGTGTGCAAACCTAGTCAAGAACTACAGGAAACGTATGATCTCTGTAATTGCAAACAAAGGTTTCTGTACCAAATATTAAGTTCTGCTTTTCTGATGTATCAAATACTTATGTCATGCAATAAAATGCAAATTAATTACTTAAAAATCATACAATGTGATTTTCTGGATTTTTGTTTTAGATTCCGTCTCTCATAGTTGAAGTGTACCTATGATAAAAATTACAGACCTCTACATGCTTTGTAAGTAGGAAAACCTGCAAAATCGGCAGTGTATCAAATACTTGTTCTCCCCACTGTAGTTTGCAGTCTTTCCAGCATCATTTTGAAGTGATTGTGTTAGCTGTGTTGTTGGTTAGCTCCTCTGAACAACAGTTTCTTGATGAGTGAACACATTTTTTAATGTCAGGCGAAATCGCGCCTCATTAGCTCATTGATATGGATGCATCCAAATAAATGTCACTAGAAAACAGCTTAAACAAATGTAAATGCGCTATTTTGCTGTTATTCTGGCTGAACTTCTTGAATTGACTGTAGCCTAAGTTAGCCGTAGTTGGCTAGCTAGCAAGCAAGAGATATGAACATTGACAGCCAGTATGGCAATGGAACATTTAGAACGAAAGACTGAGTTGCGTCCATACAGTAGATACAGAACAAAAAGACTGAATGACTGGGTCACTTCTCTGGCAACCGAACCGATAGAACGAACTAGCAGCCGGCTTGGGTAGCAACCCTAGATTTGTGTAGGAACTATATCTTGTGGAAGGATGAAATAGTGTGAATAAAATAAATGAGGTTTTTAATGAAAATATGACAAACATTATTTGAATATGTTGGTAAACCTTTGTATAAAAGTGATAATGTCTTTGAAGCTGGTGTTTGGAGGATACATTGGCACGGTTTGCCAGCGCTCAACTTCGTCTCGGGCCTAACAACACCCGTGCCAATACATCCTCCAAAAACCGGCTTCTTAATTACAGTATTACCATGTCATATTGAGATATCCATGAGATGGAGTGGCTTTAGCGCTGAGACAGACAGAGCAACTGTCAGTGGTATGTTGAAGGAGGCTTCTTATGTCTTATTCACTTTCTACAGTCAAGTGTGTGTGTGTGTGTGTGTGTGTGTGTGTGTGTGTGTGTGTGTGTGTGTGTGTGTGTGTGTGTGTGTGTGTGTGTGTGTGTGTGTGTGTGTGTGTGTGTGTGTGTGTGTGTGTGTGTGTGTGTGTGTGTGTGTGTGTGTGTGTGTGTGTGTGTGTGTGTGTGTGTGTGTGTGTGTGTGTGTGTGTGTGTGTGTGTGTGTGTGATAAGCCCCCAATGGCAACAAGGACACAGAATCCCAGTCAATTAAATGCTATGCCCCAAAGCCAGCAGCGGGCTCTACCACAGAACCTTGGCCAATTAGGAGAGCTAAGCAGTGCAGCTCTGAGAGGTTACAACTCATTACTTGTCAATCATGTCTGTCTCATACATCCCTATGTCAGGAAGAAGGAAGGGGAAAAGAGAGAGGGAAATGGTGGGAGCAAAGGGGAAGAGGAATGGAGAGAGAACGCAAGAGCAAGGTAAACAAAAAAGAAGAGGAGAGAGTGGGATTAAAAGAGAGAGAAAGAGAGAGAGCGAGAGACAAAGACAGAGAGAGAGAATGAGAGAGAGAGAGACAGAGAGAGAGAGAGACAGAGAGAGAGACGGAGAGAGAGACAGAGAGAGAGAGAGAGAGAGAGAGAGAGAGAGAGAGAGACAGAGAGACAGAGAGACAGAGAGACAGAGAGACAGAGAGACATGTAACTCCCCTCAGCCCAGAGTCAAACCCAAAACCCAAACCCATTGACTGACTGAGAAAACAGCACACCTCACTCACATCCCTCACAAACACATTTGTTTTACTATCCCTGTGTGGACCCAAAAATGTATTCCCATTCAAAATCATATTTTCCCTAACCCCTAAATATAACCCTAACCTTAATCTTAACCCTTAACCTTAACCCTAAAACTAAGCATAATCCTAACTCCTAACTCTAACCCCTAACTCTAACCCTAAACCTAACCCCCTAAGCCTAAAATAGCCTTTTTGCTTGTGGGGACCGACGAAATGTCCCCACTTGTCCGAATTTGACTTGTTCTACTATCCTTTCGAGGACTTCTGGTGCCCACAAGGATAGTAAACCCAAACCACACACACGCATCTCTAACACACACACACACACAAACATACACACACACATCCCTCACACACACAGACATCCCAAACCAACTCTGCTTTCTGTCAGCAGACCGAGGAGAGACGCCTGTTTTTATGACACACAGGGCCCCTGAAAATAACACACAACACAATAACATACTAGAGGGGCCCACCATTAGAAAGTCATCTGTGGTGACCGGGGAGGATGGGGAAGGAGGAGGGAGGGACGGGTGCGGTGATAAGGCAGTTTCTGGGAACCCGCGGCTCCGGTCAACCAACTCATATGGGCCTCACTGATGACCCAGACACAGCCTGGGAAAAGAGACAGAAACCAGAAGGTCTCTGTGCAGATTCAAATTGAAATGAGAAGAAGAAGAAGAAGATCAAGTCATCATGGTAGCAGGGAAATAGTAGACGATTCCACAATTTATGTCAGTTCCCATGAGATCAGCTAAGAACTAAGTAAGGGGCAGCATTAAGTGCAGTTCCCTGCATAAATCTTAGATAGGAAATCAGGGCACATATTTGGTCTTATGAAGCAAAATTTGAAATGGTGTTTTTTACATTGGATAAAAGTAGAGACTCAGAGCTAGAACATGGTATATCATACACTACACTTGAGGAACAAAAGGAAAATAATTCTGCTTTGAAAGTTGATAATCTTGTAAAATCACTTTTGAGAAAATGGCACTTGAATGTTTTGGTACAGATACTGGAGAGCTCTTCTTTGTCTACACCCATTCAGAATTGTTCACACCCTCTTAAGCTTTAGCCCCACCCATCTCTTTAAGGATTCACGTGTGTTCGTAAATTTAATCTGGAGTGCCAGAGTGTTTTCTGGGCGTTCGTAAACTCAGAGCGTTGTCAGATTGTCCCTTCGTAAATTCAGAGCATTTCGCTCTCGAAGCGTTCCGAGATCACACTGGACGCTCTGGCAGAGGAGTAGGGTTGATTTGAGCGTTCTGACCAAACAACAGCAGTCAAGCACCCAAGCTAACTGGCTAACGTTAGCTAGCTTGCTAGCTACCTCCAGACACAAATGAGAGAACAGCTCACTCTGACCATTTTACTTGCCCTAGCAGAGCTGGTTAGGCTGTTTATATATTTTTCAAAAAACACATTTAGATTTTTTACGTTTATGTTCAAATGTCTCTCCTGTGAAGTAGTGACGCGCGGCATACGCCTAGTTTCCTGAAACAAGTCAAAATTATCATACATATTCCAAGCTCCCATTGGGGCAATAAAGAACGGTCCCATTGTAATCAATCAGGGTTGTCCTGACCAGCTGTACCTGATAGGAAACTGTGTTACCTTGTTTGGACTGTGGATCAAGGGCCAGATCCTCTATTTCCACCCATTCACTAAAATAATCTCTGAACATTTCAAATATGTTTCAAAGATCCCTCAATTATGTCTGTAACTCAGCAGCCTTACCCTGCTCTGCTCTGACATGCTCCCCTGTCTGACTGGCTAGTGCAGACAGACACACACACACACTCTCTTTCTCTCTCACACACATTCACACAACCCCTCACGTTTGACTGGGCACTGGGCTAAGGGGGTTTGAGGCTAGCAGCTCAATAGGCAGCCAGTGGTGCCAGTATTTGTGTACGTGTCCACAGGAGCTTTGTTCTGGCTACTTTACCTTCAGCCAGGCTTCACCCAGAACAACTGGAGAGCTAGCAGGCTAGAGAGACACACACAGCAGCAACAAGCCATACATACAAACAAGAACATCAGTTTCACTCAGCAGACAGACCGACAGTCAAGTGTTAAGAGTTTCTGTGTGTGTGTGTGTGTGTGTGTGCGTGTTACTAGTTCATTAACGGGTCATTAGCAACTAATTAGAGGGTAGCATTAGCTATATTACCATGGAGATATTAGGTTCTAACTTCTGCTGCAGCCTCCGTTGCCACGACAACACTAATTAGCTCCTCCCACATCTCCAATGGATTCTTCCAAGCTGAACCAGAGATAGGCCGTCGAACAGCAGTGGATGGATGACCAGAACGTTCGACCCTCTTGTTGGAGTCAGCTGGCCCAGAACAGAGAGGTCTCTCTGGGGTGAGAATGCAGGCCACTGCAGGGCAGGCTGGGTGGCCGGGTTTGTTGTAGTTGCCCTGTGATCAGGGTGGGTGAGGGAGGGAGGGAGGGACCCATACTGGATAGCAGCTGCTGCCTCTGATTGAACTCTGGCTCTTGTCTCTGATGTGCTCTTATACTGGTAATTATAATCACACCAGCTAGCATGACCTTGGAGACGTGTATAAGGAGCTGTTGTGATTTGGAATTTGCCTTCCAGACTAGAGAGCTCTAGCTTTTGGTTTATCATCACTTTAGTAATTCGATGGTTCAACTTCTCACATTTGTAAACTCTCTTTTCCTGGTGCATTTCACTAATTTCCCACTGTCTCCCTCTTTTTTCTGGTCTCCACGGAGAGGGGAGGAGTGGAGTGGAGTCTGGCTCGAGGGTGATCTCCTCTCCTCTCTTCTGAGAACACTACTAAAAGACTGGCTAAGTTAGCTAAACACAGATATCCCCCCATCTCTTTGTCTCACTCTCTGTCTCTCTCTCTCTTACTTGATTCCCTCATCAACAAACCCTGATAGACACACACACACACACACGCATGCACACACACGCACCCCTACACCATGCTCAGTGGCACTGAGTCACTCAATGAATCAGTGTAGTCGCTGCTTAACCGACATCTGAGGAAGTGTGTGTGTTTGTGTGTGTGTGCGTGTGTGTGTGTGCATGCATATGTGTGTTGATCATGGCTAGTCTGTTTGCTTGTCTATGAGTAGCAATGTGCATGCCCCGCCCACCTGAGGATCTGTCTTTTTCAGCGGAAATATTTGTAATGATCTGTCAAACACACTCTGGTAATGTCTGAAATGGGCTGAATGGAATACATTGTCTTTCTGTTGCATCTATAAGAACACTCCATCTGGGATTTAACGCATCATTTAGACATTTACATCATCTAGACACTTACATCACAAGAAAGAGAAGAAAGATAACTTTATTTTGATGGGTGTTCATTTTTGTGGACTTTAAAAAAGTTATAATTTAATACCGTTGAAATGTTTACAAATTAGATGCATTGAAATTACAGCAACATCTGAAAATGAACACTCGGATTATTGTGATATTATGTCTGATCTCACAAACAATGTAAAGTATGTTTAGATAGGCTCTAATCTAGAGCCAAGCCTGTTGATTTTTAATCTGAGGGTATCCTGCCATTGACACACTTGTTGAATTATCCAACAGAACGTGACAACAACAGTAATTAGGGCTTGTAAGAAAGCATTTCATGGTAAGGTTTACACCTGTTGTATTTGGCGCATGTGACAAATAAAAATTGATTTTGATATGATTTGATTAATGAGGCAGTCTAGACAGCGCAGGTGTGTGCAGGTAGCATAGACAGGGCATGTTTTAGGTGGCTGCAGCCCTGCTCCACACCTTTAAGGTAATCTTTTCAAATATGCAAATACATCTAATGTATTTATGCAAATGAGGCACATCTCATTTTCTTTATTTTACCACCAAATATTTTTACAAAAACATACCTGATATCATTAGAACAAGTATATATGACTGCATTCTAAGAAAACAAAAGTGACATTTTACAATAAGTTGAATACATGAATTCCCACCAAAATCCCTGAACTTCATTATTTGTCCGTGCCAGTAAATTGTCTTATGTGCTCTAAATAGATCACTATATGATGGATAATTTTGGGGGAAAAAGTTTGGAGTATCCTCATCTATTGTCCAACTGTTGCATTTCTTTAAACATTTTTATTACCATTTAACAATGTTGATGACCGTTGCAAGTCATTAGCAGCATTAGCCCCTTTCATCCTCTTAGTTGCCAAGGTGCGAAACAAACCCTCTTAGGACCCCTTCACGTCACCCCTGCCTTCCTGCCATCCCTCCATCCTTCCACAGAGCCTTCCAGCTTCACTTAAAGACCTGCCAGCAGAGGAGGGTGAGAGGAAGTGAGGAGGAGGGAGGCAAGGCGAGTGCTGAGGGGCAAAGCGTGCCGAGCACAGATAAGTTTATCTGCTGACACGCACACACACACACACAGATAAAGGAATGCATCCATCCCAATCGTACAGGAGCACCGCCACTCCCCTACCAGCACCTTGTCAGAGTTGCGAGGTGAGACGACAATTAAGGAGGTGTGTAAATTAAGCTGGAGTGAAGCTATTATCTAGGGGAGCATGTAAGGACACTTACTGAAGTGCATCCCAAATGGCACCCTATTTCTTATATAGGGCACTACTTGTAGGCTCTTGTCAAAAGTAGTGCACTATGTAGAGAATAGCGTGCCATTTAGGACACAGATGGATCACCAAAGCCATGCCAGCCTGGGCCACTGACTCATAACCTCTGGAAGGAATCTGCTCTAACACACTCAGTGTGTTATGGACGCTAGGACTGATAGGTTATCTCATAGAGGGAGGCTATGATTTAGAGACAGATATGGTATCATATTCAGTGAGTCTATGCTATCTGTGTCACGTTCTGACCTTAGTTCTTTTGTATTTTCTTTGTTTTAGTATGGTCAGGGCGTGAGTTGGGTGGGTTATCTATGTTTGTGTTTCTATGTTGTGTTTTTCGTTTGGCCTGATATGGTTCTCAATCAGAGGCAGGTGTTAGTCATTGTCTCTGATTGGGAACCATATTTAGGGAGCCTGTTTTCTGTTGTGTTTTGTGGGTGGTTGTCTTCCGTGTCTATGTGTAGTGTTTTGTGTCAGCACTATTATTCGATAGCTTCACGTTCGTTGTTTGTTATTTTTGTATAGTTCGTTCAGTGTTCTCTTTTCTAAATAAATTCAAGATGAATACTTACCATGCTGCATATTGGTCCTCCGATCCTTCCAACTACTCCTCTTCAGATGAGGAGGACGACGAGCGTGACAATCTGCCAGATAGTCAAATGAAAACAGGAGCGTAAATCTACTTATTGTAAAAATGAACTTCATTTATAAGAGGTTTTACATATAGGTTTTTTATTGTCATTTTCTTGCCTTCTAATAGGAATACTTGAGTATTAGGGAAGCACAAAGAACTCCCTAATCAGCTACTACTGACTCGCTTATGAACTAGTAACACACACAACTGTAGTTATTCAGACTCTGGTCTTGATTACTGTCCGGTAAAATGGTCAAATGCAGCAAAGAAAGACCTAGCAAAGCTGCAGCTGGCTCAGAACAGAGCAGCACGCTTTGCCCTTTACTGCACATACAGAACTAACATCAACAACTTGCATGCCAGACTTTCCTGGTTGAGGGTTTATGAGAGATTAACTGCTTCTCTTCTAGTTTTTATAAGAAATTTTACTGTGATGAAAATTCCAGATTGTCTGCATAATCAAATAACATTCAGCTCAGACACCCATACATACCCCACAAGACATGCCACCACAGTAAGTCCAAAACAAATTCAAGACAACACACAGTATTATACAGAGCCATGATCACATGGAACTCCCATCTCCAAGCAAACAGCAAAATTACTTTAAAAAACATCTCATAGAATGGCGGGACTGTGAGGGGACACACATAAACACATGCACACACAGACACACTCTAAAACACACATCATTGTTTTGTTGTATTGTTTGTATATCGTTGTATTTGTAGCGGGGTTCGTAATTGGCGGCAGAGAAGTCAGGCGCATGAGAGCAGAACTGGGTAATAACCGGAGATTTATTAAGCAAAACCAACGGCATCCAGAACAACAAGATAAATGGGCACAAAAATAACCCGTTGTGTGCTCACGGGGAAGGTGCACAAGCACTACAATAAACAATCCCACACAAAGACATGGGAGGAACAGAGGGTTAAATACACAACAAGTAAATGAGAGATTTGAAACCAGGAGTGTGGAAAAACAAGACAAAACAAATGGAAAATGAAAAGTGGATCAACGATGGCTAGAAGACCGGCGAGCGCCGCCCGAACAAGGAGAGGACCCGACTTCGGCGGAAGTCGTGACAGTATTTTAAATTTGTGTGACTGTCCTTGTCTATCAGTGTGTCAGTGGTTTGTTACTTGTCATGTTTTTTGTTTTGTGTGGACCCCAGGAAAATTAGCTACTGCTTCTGCAAAAGCTAATGGGAATCCAAACACTCAAATAAACACACCTTTCATGAATAACACCAGGAATTAACATGTGCATTCCTGTTGCCCTCCAGACCTGGCGTGAGCACAGTCAGCAGGCACCCCGGGTTCGAAGGAGACACACATTCAGAGAGACTAGGTGGACATTTCCCCCTCCTGGGCACTCATTACCCAGGCAGCCACATCCCTGTTGGTGAAGGTGATGGAGAAGAGCACAATAGATGGAAAATAGCCTGGAGGAGGAACATGAGAAATGTGAGTTCCATGACCCTGAAGACAAGTCACAACATGATGTGTTGGAAAGCAAATTCACTAGCTCTCCCATGGTGTGTGTGTGTGTGTGTGTGTGTGTGTGTGTGTGTGTGTGTGTGTGTGTGTGTGTGTGTGTGTGTGTGTGTGTGTGTGTGTGTGTGTGTGTGTGTGTGTGTGTGTGTGTGTGTGTGTGTGTGTGTGTGTGTGTGTGTGTGTGTGAATGTGAATGTGTATGAGTGTGTGTGAGTACCAGAAGTCCTCAAAAGACTGTGTGTGTGCGTGCGTGCGTGCGTGCGTGCGTGCGTGCGTGCGTGCGTGCGTGCGTGCGTGCGCGTGCGTGCGTGTTCCAAAATGTACAACTGTTAGGTTATGAATTGATAGGTTACGAATTCTAGCTAGGTGGATAGGTGGCTAACATTAGCTAGGCTAGGGATGATGGTTATGGGTTAGGTTTAGGGTTAAATTTAGGAGTTTGGTTATAGGGTTAAGGTTATTGTTAGGGGAAGGGTTAGCCAGAAAAGTTAAGGTTAGGGTTAGAGGAAGGGTTAGCAAAAAGGGTTAAGTGTAGGGTTAGGGGAAGGGTTAGCTAACATCCTAAGCAGTTGCAAAGTAACTAAAAAGTACTAAGTAGTTGAATAGTTGCTAATTAGATAAAATGCTAAAGTTGTTCGTGATGAGATTTGAACTCGCAACCTTCGGGTTGCTAGACATTCGCAATATACGCCCCCCCCCCCCCCCCAATCGACCCCGGCCAACCACCCTACGTTTGTTTTTGCCTTAAGAAACCATCTGTCTCATGTAACCATACCAAACATAACATATTATACTAATTTGAGTGTCCCAGATTTACTTCTACTATGTTATGTCTAGTCTATGAGACCAGGCTGATTATTGGAACTGGCAGCTAAACTTATCAACACTAAATAGACACTTTTTAACTATACATGTCACAATTCCAGAGGTAAAAATGACAAGTTTATTTTCTGGCAATTTATCCGCTTACTTTCCAAGCATTGTTTTGCGCGCAAGAAAAATAGACTTGCTTTCTAATTTGAAAAGCATGACACGGTTGATTGCATTGACACTTGCGGCCAATCTGTTTTCTCTCATTCACTACTGTGCATTCCAACTCCAGTAGCAATGTGAAAAAACAGGAGCTGCCTCCACTATTCCAGCACCATTTCAACTTCAATATTTAAACTTCATCAAATCACCTATGATTCGTGTAATACAGTAACAACTAAGATACCAAAAACGATTTAGTCCAATCAATGTAAGCTAAATATGATATGGCTGTCCATGGTACGGATTTCTCTGTGCGTGTGCGTGTGCGTCTTGCGTGTGCGTGTGTGTGTGTGTGTGTGTGCAAGTTAAAAAAAAACATGTTGACTCACCCAGAAACCCCAATGCCATCCTCCTCTCTTTCATGACTCAGTCATACAGTACACACTTTTGTTGTCCTATTGTAGGCTACCTGGCTAAAATGTTGCTCACTAGCCTAACTTCCTTTCATGGACAACGATACACCAGGCCAGCTAGTTAATATTAGCCTACTACATCTAGCTACAGTACATATTGAACTTCCATCATCTCAGGATAGGGTGGTGCAATGTATGAATTTATGGGTAGATCAGAATCCCCATTATAATCATTGGCCAGTACAGACAATGAATTAAAACCACAAGTCAAAATCCCTATCTCCATCCATGGCTAATTTAGGAAAGGGACGATTTTAGCTAGCTAGCTAGCCACCGGAGGACAACGACACAACGAGATGCAACAATTCAAGTTTTTTCTGTAAATTACATTAGGCTTGTGATTGGTGTGAAGCCAAATCCAAACTGTCTTCCCTTAGCACTTTTGACCATTCACAGTTGAGCTCACTAAGTTTAGCTCAACGCTGATTGGCTATTATTTTATTGATTTTTTATCAAGGGAAGCCAAATGCTCGCTGGCTTCCCTTGCATTCAATGCTACAATGTCATACTCTTTTTGATCAGACAGCATCAGATAGATGGCCTACACATCCTGAGACAGAGGGGAGCTGTTCGCTCTGGATGGGGCTACACAATCCAAAGCTAGGCTACTTTCCTTTGTAGCTACATTATAGACCTACTGCTGGTGTAGTGTTCTGAATTATTTAATTTATTCCTGAAGAGACAGCAGAAATTCTATAACTTCGGCAAATGTATTTATCAGGAGTGCTGGTACACCTCCAGCACCCTTTCCGCGGCTATGATTCTATGAGGAAATAAATATTAAGTTTGATGCTGGAGAGATGCGAGTTCCAGGCTCATGTCTATCAGAGCACAGAGAGAGGGAGAGAGATCATAGAACATGAATCAGGCACGCTTCTCTCTCTCTCCACAACAATTGCCACGAGTTGGTCTATACAGGTTACAATGCTGCACAAACCATAAACCTGGGCCGACCCAACACAAATAAATTGTTAGAATATCAGGCACATTTTCACATTAAGCTTATTAGGGGGCAGGAGAATTACAGAGGCGGCAACTTGAATTTACTCTGATTGATTTAATTCTAATTTTTATATTGCAAACATGAAACTTTTTTTTTCATGCCAAGAGAGGTATTGAATTCTGGCAAAAGTTAGCCCTATTTGGTAAAAGACCAAGTCCCTATTATGGCAAGAACAGCTCAAATAAGAAAAGAGAAACGACAGTCCATCATTACTTTAAGACATGAAGGTCAGTCAATATGAAACATTTCAAGAACTTTGAAAGTTTCTTCAAGTGCAATCGCAAAAAACATCAAGCGATATGATGAAACTGGTTCTCATGAGGACCGCCACAGGAAAGGAAGACCCAGAGTTACCTCTGCTGCAGAGGATAAGTTCATTAGTTACAAGCCTCAGAAATTGCAGGCCAAATAAATGCTTCACAGAGTTCAAGTAACAGACACATCTCAACATCAACTGTTCAGAGGAGACATGCGTGAATCAGGCCTTCATGGTCGAATTGCTACAAAGAAACCACTACTAAAGGACCCCAATAAAAAGAAGTGACTTGCTTGGGCCAAGAAACACGAGCAATGGACATTAGACAGGTGGGAATCTGTCCTTTGGTCTGATGAGTCCAAATGTGAGATTTTTGGTTCCAACCACTGTGTCTTTGTGAGATGCAGAGTAGGAAAATGGATGATTTCTGCATGTGCGGTTCCCACCGTGAAACATGGAGGAGGAGATGTGATGGTGTGGAGGTGTTTTGCTGGTGACACTGTCTATGATTTATTTAGAATTCAAGGCACACTTAACCAGCATGGCTACCACAGCATTCTGCAGCGATACGCCATCCCATCTGGTTTGCGCTTAGTGTTGTTTTTCAACAGGGCAATGACCCAACACAACTCCAGGCTGTGTAAGGGCTATTTGATCAAGAAGGAGAGTGATGGAGTGCTGCATCAGATGACCTGGCCGCCACAATGTAACGATGTGCGCTGAGAGTCGGGAAGCAAGTTCAGGGAGTGAGTGTTTTAATAAATAAATGCAACATAATACAAAACAAGAAACACGAACAATGCACAGACATGAAACTGAAACAGAAACAATGACACCTGGGGAAGGAACCAAAGGGAGTGACATATATAGGGAAGGTAATCAAGGAAGTGATGGAGTCCAGGTGAGTCTGATGACGTGCAGGTGCGTGTAACGATGGTGACAGGTGTGCGCCATAATGAGTAGCCTGGTGACCTAGAGGCCGGAGAGGGAGCACATGTGACAGTACCCCCTCCCCGACACGCGGCTCCAGCCGGAGGATGCCGACCAAAATAACGATCCCGGGGATCAGGAGCAGACACCTCTGCAGAGGCGCAGGAAACCTGTCATTCTGGTTGAGACGCAGGAGCACGGCAACCTAGAGCGCCGGAGACAGAGCATACCTGACGTTACCCCCTTCCCGGCACGTTCGGCTCCAGCCGCAGGACGCCAACCCAAGGGACAATCCCGGGGTTCAGGAGTGGACCGGTCACCCCTGCCAAAGCGCGTGAACCTGTCACCGGCTGGGACACGGGAACCTGACAGATCGGCTGAGGCAGGGGAGCCTGACGATCCGGCTGAGGCACGAAAGCCTGGCAATCTGGCTGAGGCATGAGAGCCTGACGAGCCGGTGGAGGCAGGGGAACCTGGCGATCTGGCTGAGGCATGAACGCCTGTAGAAGCTCCCAGACCCAATGTCATTCCACCTGACACACCAAAAAAATATTACATTAAAAAACACTCCCTGATGCTTCCCTTAGGTGAGGTGTTATTCTGTAATGATGTGTGCTGAGAGTCGGGAAGCAAGTTCAGGGAGTAAGTGTTTAAATAAATAAACGCAACATAATACAAAACAAGAAACACGAACGACGCACAGACATGAAACTGAAACAGAAACAATAATGCCTGGGGAAGGAACCAAAGGGAGTGACAAATATAAGGAAGGTAATCAGGGAAGTGATGGAGTCCAAGTAAGTCTGATGACGCGCAGGTGGGCGTAACGATGGTGACAGGTGTGCGCCATAATGAGCAGCCTGGTGACCTAGAGGCCAGAGAGGGAGCACACGTGACACACAATCACCCAGCCTCAACCCAATTGAGATGGTTTGGGATGAGTTGGACCGCAGAGTGAAGGAAAAGCAGCCAATAATGCTCAGCATTTGTGGGAATTCCTTCAAGATTGTTGGAAAAGCATTCCAGGTGAAGCTGGTGGAGAGAATGCAAAGAGTGTGCAAAACTGTCATCAAGGCAAAGGTTGGCTCTACTTTGAAGAATCTAAAAAATATAATATATTTGATTTGTTAACCTTTACAGGCCCGGCGTTCCGCTAGCGGAACTCCTCCCACATTCCACTGAAAAGGCAGAGCGCGAAATTCAAAAAATATTTTTTTGAAATATTTAACTTTCACACATTAACAAGTCCAATACAGCAAATGAAAGATACACATCTTGTGAATCCAGTCAACATGTCCGATTTTTAAAATGTTTTACAGTGAAAACACCACATATATTTATGTTAGCTCACCACCAAATACAAAAAAGGACAGACATTTTTCACAGCACAGGTAGCATGCACGAAACCAACCAAACTAACCAAGAACCAACCAAACTAACCAAGAAACAACGTCATCAGATGTTGTTACACAATAAATCTATGTTTTGTTCGGAAAATGTGCATATTTGAGGTATAAATCAGTTTTACATTGCTGCTACCATCACAGCTACCGTCAGAAATAGCACCGAAGCAGCCAGAGTAATTATAGAGACCAACGTGAAATACCTAAATACTCATCAAAAACATTTCTGAAAAATCGATGGTGTACAGCAAATTAAAGACAAATATCTTGTGAATCCAGCCAATATTTCCGATTTTTTAAGTGTTTTACAGCGAAAACACAATATAGCATTATATTAGCTTACTACAATAGCCTACCACACAACCGCATTCATTCATCAAGGCACGTTAGCGATAGCAATAGGCACGTTAGCGTTAGCGAATAAACCAGCAAAATATATTAATTTTCACTAACCTTCATAAACCTTCCTCAGATGACAGTCCTATAACATCAGGTTATACATACACTTATGTTTTGTTCGAAAATGTGCATATTTAGAGCTGAAATCAGTGGTTATCCATTATGCTAACGTAGCATCTTTTTCCCAGAACGTGCGGATATTTCTATTAGACTCTCACCTATTCTGACCAAATAGCTATTCATAAACATTACAAAAAAATACATGTTGTATAGGAAATGATAGATACACTAGTTCTTAATGCAATCGCAGTGTTAGAATTCTAAAAATATCTTCATTACGACATAAGGCTTATGTATTAGCGAGAGAGTGGCCAAATTCTTTGCGCAAAACTACTAGTACACAGTTCAACAGATATATGAAATAGCATCACAAAATGGGTCCTACTTTTGGTGATCTTCCATCAGAATGTTGTACAAGGGGTCCTTTGTCCAGAACCGTCTTTGTTTGGTATCAGAACGTCGTTTTTCCCTCTTGAATTAGCAAGCACACTGGCCAAGTGGCGCGAAGCTATCCTTCCTGAACATATGCAGACAAAGCAACACGCCTAACGTCCCGAAAAAAATGTCAATCATCTAATAAAACTATATTGAAAAAACATACGTTACGATGATATTGTGACATGTATCAAATAAAATCAAAGCCGGAGATAGTATTCGCCTTTAACGACAGCTTTTCAGAAGGCAATTACAGGTCCCTCCACGCGCCTTCCAGAAAACCGAAAATGGGGGACACGTCATTCCAAGAGAATTCATTCCATCTCAGACCAAGATAATCAACTCATTTCTCCTCTCACTTCCTCTTGACATCTAGGGGAAGGTGTATGACGTGCAAGTATATTCATACGTATCATTTATAGGCAGGCCCTTGAACACAGCATCGATTTCAGACTTTCCACTTCCTGGTCAGAAAGTGTGCTGCCAAATGAGTTCTCTTTTACTCACAGACAAAATTCAAACGGTTTTAGAAACTAGAGAGTGTTTTCTATCCAATAGTAATAATAATATGCATATTGTACGAGCAAGAATTGAGTACGAGGCCGTTTGAAATGGGCACCTTTTATCCAGGCTACTCAATACTGCCCCTGCAGCCCAAAGAGGTTAACTTCTCACGAGTCACCAACCCTGATCCGGTAGCACCCCCCCCCCCCCCACTGAGTAGCATAGCTAGCATAGCGTCACAAGTAACTTGTAGCATCTAAATATCATTAAATCACAAGTCCAAGACACCAGATGAAAGATACAGGTCTTGTGAATAAAGCCACCATTTCAGATTTTTTAAATGTTTTACAGGGAAGACACAATATGTAAATCTATTAGCTAACCACGTTAGCAAAGGACACGATTTTTTTACTCCCAACATTTTTTTCCTGCGTCAGTAGCTATCACTAATTCGACTAAATAAAAATATATATAGCCACTAACCAAGAAACAACTTCATAAGATGACAGTCTGATAACATATTTATGGTATAGCATAGTTTTTTTTTTGAAAAATGTGCATTTTTCAGGTATAAATCACAGTTCTACATTGCAGCTGCAATCTGAAATAGTGCTTACCCAGCCAGAACAATTACAGAGACCAACGTCATATAACTAATTACTCATCATTTCAGAAAAATACACAGCGTACAGATATTGAAAGCCCAACATCTGGTGAAACCAAACAATATTTCAGATTTATTAAATGTTTTATAACGAAAACAAAATGTAGCGCTAAATTAGCATAGCTATACCAGGCAGATTCGGCTGGGCGCCCACGGCCAGTTCACATGCACAACAGATATGATATAACATCGTAAATTGGGTCTTACTATGGCTGATCTTTCATCAGAATGTTGATCAAAGTGTCCTTTGTCAAGATGAGTCGTTGGTTCCGTTCAGAATTGTTCCTTTCCCACTCCATTTAGCACAGGTACTGGTCGAGTGGCACGGATCTCTCAAACGTAAATAAAATCAGACAACGGAACATCGCAAAACTCCCGAAAAAATTCAAATAATCTGATTAAACTATATTGAAAAAACATACATTACGATGATATGGTCACATGTATCAAACAAAATTCGACACGGAGATAGTTTTCATCCATAACGCCAGCAAAACAGTACACAATCGCAGCTCCAACTCGTGCGAATCAGAAAACCGGAAGTTGTCGGTCACGCCAAAGAAATAGGTCTTATTTCACGTCAGTACCAGATAAACAAAGAATTTCTCCTCTGACGTCCTCTTGACACCCAGAGGAAGGCGAATGAAGTGTGTTTCTGGTCATAGGGGTCATGACCATATATAGGCAGAGCGTTGAAGCGAGCATAGACTTCTTGCATTCTACTTCTTGGTCAGGGAAAGTGCTGTCAAATGACTTGTGTATCACTCAGAGACAAAATTGAAACGGTTTTAGAAACTAGAGGTTGTTTTCTATCCAATGGTATTAATTATATGCATATAGTAGGAGCAATAATTGAATAAGAGGCAGTTTAATCTGTAGAGCAAATTATGCTAATGCGAAAACAGCACCCCCTGTATTCTCAAGAGGTTAAACAGTTTTTTGGTTACTACATGATTCCGTATGTGTTATTCCTAGTGTTGACGTCTTCACTATTATGCTACAATGTAGAAAATTGTCAAAATACAGAAAATCCATGAATGAGTAGGTGTGTCCAAACTTTTGAATGGTACTGTATATACAGTTGAAGTCAGAAGTTTACATACACCTTAGCCAAATACATCTAAACTCAGTTTTTCACAATTCCTGACAATTAATCAGAGTAAAAATTCCCTGTCTTAGGTCAGTTAAGATCACCACTTTATTTTAAGAATGTGAAATGTCAGAATAATAGTAGAGAGAATGATTAATTTCAGCTTTTATTTCTTTCATCACATTCCCAGTGGGTCAGAAGTTTACATACACTCAATTAGTATTTGGTAGCATTGCCTTTAAATTGTTTAACTTGGGTCAAACATTTCAGGTAGCCTTCCACAAGCTTCCCACAATAAGTTGGGTGAATTTTGGCCCATTCCTCCTGACAGAGCTGGTGTAACTGAGTCAGGTTTGTAGGCCTCCTTGTTCAAACAAACTATTTCAGTTCTGCCCACAAATTATCTATAGGATTGACGTCAGGGCTTTGTAATGGCGACTCCAATACCTTGACTTTGTTGTCCTTAAGCCATTTTTCCAGAACTTTGGAAGTATGCTTGGGGCCAAGCTTTAACTTCCTGACTGATGTCTTGTGATGTTGCTTCAATATATCCACATAATTTTCCTGCCTCATGATGCCATCTATTTTGTGAAGTGCACCAGTCCCTCCTGCAGCAGGGCACCCCCACAACATGATGCTGCCACCCCCGTGCTTCACGGTTGGGATGGTGTTCTTCGGCTTGCAAGCCTCCCCCTTTTTCCTCCAAACATAACGATGGTCATTATGGCCAAACAGTTATATTTTTGTTTAATCAGACCAGAGGACATTTCTCCACAAAGTATGATCGTTGTCCCCATGTGCAGTTGCAAACCGTAGTCTGGCTTTTTTTATGGCGGTGTTGGAGCAGTGGCTTCTTCCTTGCTGAGCGGCCTTTCAGGTTATGTCGATATTAGACTCGTTTTACTGTGGATATAGATACTTTTGTACCTGTTACCTCCAGCATCTTCACAAGGTCCTTTGCTGTTGTTCTGGGATTGATTTGCTCTTTACGCACCAAAGTACGTTCTTCTCTAGGAGACAGAACGCGTCTCCTTCCTGAGCGGTATGACGGCTGCGTGGTCCCATGGTGTTTATACTTGCGTACAGATGAGCGTGGTACCTTCAGGTGTTTGGAAATTTCTCCCAATGATGAACCAGACTTTTGGAGGTCTACAATTTTTTTCTGAGGTCTTTGCTGATTTCTTTAGATTTTCCCATGATGTCAAGCAAAGAGTCACTGAGTTTGAAGGTAGGCCTTGAAATACATCCACAGGTACACCTACAATTGACTCAAATTATGTCAATTAGCCTAACAGAAGCTTCTATAGCCATGACATCATTTTCTGAAATTTTCCATAGCTGTTTAAAGGCACAGTCAACTTAATGTATGTAAACTTCTGACCCACTGGAATTGTGAAATATAAGTGAAATATAAGTGAAATAATCTGTCTGTAAACAATTGTTGGAAAAATGACTTGTGTCATGCACAAAGTAGATGTCCTAACCGACTTGCCAAAACTATAGTTTGTTAATAAGACATTTGTGGAGTGGTTGAAAAACAAGTTTTAATGACTCCAACCTAAGTGTATGTAAACTTCCGACTTCAACTGTATGTAATAGAAATGTTTAGGGGGGTGCACAGTGTGCACTCAATGAAAATGTGTTATTTTACATGTTCTTCACAGAAAATGAGCCAAGGCCAATGAGTCTCTAATTAATTGTATCATTTTTCTTTTAGTAAATATTTTAAATGGGTCCCACAGACCCGAACACCAGACAAGGGTTAAATCATAATGAATAAGATTACATGGACAGGGAGGACCTGTTCCTAGATCAACACTCCTAGTCTGAGACACTTTATGAATACGGCACAGGTCTGCAGAGGGCCAGGATCAAGCATCCCTCCGTACCTCCTTCCAGCCTGTGTGTGATGTTAATGATGAAGACCTGTGAAATGACACTTAGAGAGGCAGGTCGTGTAGCCTTAGCTGGCGCTAGGAGCCAGAGTACTGCTCTAATCAATCAAAGCATTTAAATAATCAATATGATGTGATGGAGGCAGCTAGCCCGCAGAGGGGATAATCACTTCCTCCTCCATGCCCAGGGTGAGTTGATGAATGGATACAACACACACCTACTGTACAGATAGACCTTGTATATTCTTCGTAAACACACTCATGCAAGTACATAGAAAACATACACACATATATCTTAACGTGTACACACATGGGTATACACATATGGGCAGTTCGGCACACACACACACACACACACACACACACACACACACACACACACACACACACACACACACACACACACACACACACACACACAGGAAATAATTAAGACAACTCAACACTAGCTAGTATAATTTTCACACACCTAACACACTCACACACTGGTTTAATATTCTTCCCCTCCATCACATATAACCGCAGTCCACCCAGTCACCCATCCTCCCTGCCAGATCATTACCACAGCCATAATGCCCACCCGTCAGGCCAACACAAACTAACAAACAGCCCAAATTGCAGATCCATTCCCATCAGCGCTCTCCCAGGACTGATGTTAATGAAGCACATCATTTCCACAATGAATACTCCATTTTTCTGAAAGGATATATGGCTTTGGGGTCATCTCAGACAGCATGAAGCGGCAATCTTTAAACCATCTACATTATTATTTATGTGTTTATCAAACCCCACTCCCTCCGCCCTCTCTGTCGGTGTGAGTGTGTGTTTGCATGTGTGTGTGTTTGTGTAAGTGTGTGTTCCCTCACTCTCAGTCTCCAGTCTCTACACAGCAGCGCATCCAACTCTTCTGCAGTGCCACAGTGCCACCTGGGGGTTCAGGAGAGGTAGTGTGGTGCAGCAGGCGGTGGAGGTGACTTCATTCTGATGCAGGGCAGATGACATATGTGACTGACTGACTCTTATAGCATTTGAAGCTTGGTTATTCATGTCACAGTTCTCTGTCTGTGTCATCTCTTTGCCTACACCGCTAGGATGCAAATATGGAGAATATGTTCACTTTTAGCCAGAGGCGAGCTTCTTCGAGTAGAAAGAGAATGCTGTGTGTGTGTGTGTGTGCATACGGACCTGCATGCATTCATTAGTACGTACGTGCATGCGTGAACATGTAACAGTCTGGCTTCCGTCCCTCTCCTTGCTCCAACCTGGGCTTGAACCAGGGACCCTCTGAACACATCAACAACTGCCTCCCACGAAGCATCGTTACCTATTGTTCCACAAAAGCCACGGCCCTCGCAGAGAAAGGGAAACAACTACTTCAAGGTCTCAGACTGAGTGACGTCACCGATTGAAATACTACTAGCGCGCACCGCTAACTAGCTAGCCATTTCACACCGGTTACACTTACCCCCCCCTTTGACCTCCTCCTTCTTCGAAGCAACCAGTGATCCGGGTGAACAGCATCGCTTTAACGGTGTTGCTTCTGTCCCTCTCCTCGCCCGACCTGG